>NC_088874.1:6658698-6768698 GCF_032884065.1 Artemia franciscana | reverse complement strand
CAATCAAAGTCATTTATGATTTATATTCTGCTTGATAGTGATTTGTCTTTGGTTGGTTATGACAACAGAATTTTGGTTGGGGAAACAACAAAATCACATAAGAGAGTAGTATATTCATTAGCTAATAGAGACAGCCAAAGTTCCGCTTTCAGATTTTTCATACATGTCAGCCAGCGGGGCTAGGATGCAGGGGTCAACACTAGCCAAACCTAAGTCAAATATAACCTCCTCGTGGACAAGTGAATCAAATGCGCGTCTCACACCATGGGCAGCTAAAGCCATATTTTCACCGTGTTTTTCTGCACCAATTAAAGCAGATATCAAAGCGAAAAGGGCATAACCACACCCAAGGCGGGACTGAAAACCGAACTGGTGGGACTGAACTGTACATTTAGTTCGCAACTCATCAATTATTAAATCAAAAATTTTACAAAGTAAAATTGCAATTGTTATTTGGCGTAAAGACAAGCACTTAGAAGGAGGTTTATTCTTCTTGGGGATAGGACTCAAACATCCAATTGAAAAAGAATCGGGGACAAATCCCAGATTAAAAATCAATTTTTTTTTTAATCAATGTTATTTTATTTTAAATCTCGCTTCCCCCCAATATCTAAAGCTATTATGTAAACTGCAAAATAATTATAGTGTCTCATCAAAAATTATAATTTTTTTAAACTAAAACTAGGGAAACACATGAAAATTTGTAAAAGAACGTTTGTTTTCTATTAGGTTAAATCCAATTATAGTATAAAAAGAGAAATACAACAGAATAAACACCAGTAAGCATACAGTGTCCAACACAACCAGTTAACCAAAACACGAAAAATTCGCAATTGTTTCAAATGATGATTCTATGGAATCACCTGAACAATCAAAGGTGATACGAACAAGAGGATAGCCTGAACTACCTGGATCATCAGATGAGACGAGATCAAAACGGGCAGCTAAAGCAAAGAGCGTTGTCAATTTGTCTGAAGGAGTCAAAATACAAAATGAAGAAGAAAGAAAAACGTGGTTAGAAAATCAAAAGTGTCAAAATTGAAAATAAATAGCAAAGACAAGTGCGGTTAGAATTTATGCGAAAACGAGAATTAGAGCGTGTCAAAAATAAAAGAGAAGAATAAAGAAATATTCCATTAGAAGAACAGCGCCATCACAATCTTCGACGCCAACAAAATGTGGCCCAAAACCAATACAAACCTATAAAGATGCCATAAACAACGCAAGTTTTTATTACAAGTCATTGGCCTTCAACATTCTATGTGTTCCCTGGGGACCCTCCATTTTCCCGAGGAAAGAGTAGCAAACAAAGCTGACACATTTGGCGGTAGCTACTTACAGTGAAAATCAATATATACAAGCCTACCATATGCCGAGTGCCAGCGCCCGGCTTCGAAATCAGCTAAATAGTTTTTTTTTTGTTAATTTGTATATTGAAATTTCTGGCCACGAAAACGATCTAAAAAGGTCACGAGTTGAAGGAAGAAATTGCACTTTTTCCATGGTGGCTGCATCACTATGGTGGGACACCACGACATCAAGAAGAGGTTCATATTGTCTGCGGTTACAAAACAAGTGACAACGAAAATCCATATAGACAAGCCTGTCACGAAGCCACGACGGTGCCTGGCCTCGAAATCGGCTAAATAGTTCTTTTTTCTTCTTGCAACTGGCAAATTGACATTTCTGGCCAAAAAAGGATCTAAATAGGTCATAACTTCATTCCCCCCGGTACATTTGTCAACTACCCTCTACAAGCTTTTCGAGGTGTTGTTTATCGACGAATTGAAGCATAAATATTATTCCCCTCCATATCAGTTCGGTTTTCAGCGAGGTTGTTCTGATGCTCTTATAGCGGTGGCAAATGTCTCAGTCGATGCAGAAAATAGCGGTAAACCTTGGTTTTTTGCTGGACATTATGTCCGTTGGGCTTTCGACTCACTGGTGCATGTCACTATGCTTTTGTTTGCACCAAAATGAGGAGTGAATACGTCCGTCATTACCGCTTTCTGAGACGTGTACTCGAGGCTTAAAATTCACCTTAAGCTGCCTCCCGACAAATACAGTCCTTCCGTACCGTGTTACGAACTTGTCGATTTTTGCAAAGGTGCGAGGCAGGGAGCTATCTCTTTTCCAACAATCTTTATTAATTACGTCCTAGATCCTCAAGCACAGTGTCCCTCATCTTTCGTCCTGTTTGGTCGCAACCTCTCAGTTGTTTCTTATGCTGATGACATTCTGAATATCTGCCGGTCCTTAGAGAGGATTCCCAAGACTTTTGTAATATTAAGCCAAGCTAATATAGGTTTTGATTTTGACGCTAAAAAGTTAGAAAGTGTTTTTCAACTTGAAAAACTAGCATAGACCCTCTTCAGTCCGTTTAGGAAGCCCTGAAGTCAAACCTGTTGAGCAGATAGCACGCCTGGGATCCCCGATTGGCTCATCTCTTAAACATACTCGTCAGCTGCTACTGTCCCATATTCAGCGTCATTCATTGATCTGAATTACATATGCTTCATTCATTAAAGCAAAACTTCGTCTTGATAGAGCAATACTCGCAACTCTATTTAACACAATTACAATACCCGTACAATACGGGTATTGTAATTACAATACCCGTAAGTACTCTTTATTGTGCACCCTTTTGGAAAATTTTTAGTCAAACAGATAAAAAAAAAAATAGGCAACGTTACGTCAAATTTGCCGAATACCTACTTTGCCTCTCCCATGAACTCGAAGTACAAAAATGATTTCACATTACAAGGTCACACAACCATATGTAACAGTTCAGAAGCAAATTCGAGATCATAATGCAAAGGTTCATAACAACCAGTGGCATAATTTACTTCAACGTTAATCGGGTGACTTGTTTTATTAGTTGCACTGTTTATATAAATGTGACGTTTGGTTTATTTGTTGACTCCTTTGTTTTGTCGTGTTTGTTTAGTGAGTGTTCTTCAGTTTCCTTTTTTGTTGCTTTCTTTGCTTCGTCATTATTTTTGTTAATTCAACGAGTTAAATATATATATATATATATATATATATATATATATATATATATATATATATATATATACCAGGAAATCACTGAAAAATGAAAGAGGCAGTTTTTCCATTAAAAATTTACCTTTGTGCTTAGGTTATATGATTTTTTAATTGTTTAAGTCCAGTAGTCATAAGCTGCTTAAACAGAGATAGTCCAGAGTTTAGAAATGTGCACAAAAAAAATCGAAAAATAGACGTAAATTTGGGTCCTTAAACGCACTTTTCTTTTTATAGTTAGAACCCCACTAGATTTGTCCTAACACTTCTAATCTCTGACAACGTAAAGTGCAATTAGGCTGCATCACATTACGTCCAGAATAGTAAAATATAACATATATATATATGTTTTTTTTGTGTGGGTTATAGGGCCTTTCAAGAGTATCAGTCCCTCAACGATAATTTGATGCTTAGTAAAAAATATTGTCCCAGTTAAGGATAGGTTCTGGTCCAAAATGGACAATGAATTAAAAGTAAAAGAATCTTCATGAATCTAAGAGAAATATCTAAAACCTCATCTCTTGGAAGCAGGCCTAAATATGATATACCTGACAGCAAAACTTAAGCGAGAACTCCCAATATTATGCGATATGTGGCAACCCTATAAATAAGTCATTAAGAGGGCTAATCTACCATGTAACTCCTGGTGCTTCTTCAGTAATAAAATCAACAAACCTCATCAAAATCCCCTTTCACAACATGAACATCACTTGCTAAAGATCGTAGGTAATCCAGGGAATCTTTGGTTGTCAAATTTCCAGTAAATAGTATATGGTGGATTCGACCCGGAATCAAAAGCTTTTTGAATTTGGCTGGCAGTGATTCCCTTCGGAAAGGTATATGCAAATCACCAAGAACAAGGACGAGCTAAAACAGATAGACAAGTGAAAAAAGAGAGAGATACAGAAAACTATAAAAATACCAACAGAAAGCTTGTTAAAAAGTTACTGAAGTCAATCATGGTCTATATATACAGTAGTGTTATAATAGTAAATGTTTTTTTTTCTGACATAGGCTATACGTCACCTCAGAGCAAATTGTCCTAATGGGAGAAAAAAAGTTTTCGAAATAATCGAGTTTAAAGGTTTTAAAGGCGGGTGGAGCTGAAACTATAGGCCATAATGGGGAAAGAAAGTGAATATACATCAAAATGAGTTCTATCGAAGAAAATTATAGCCGTTGCATTTGTATTTGCCAGTCATGTAAAAAAAAAATCCAAAATTTCATGAAACAATTTCGCTCCCAAATTACTGACATTGTTTTAAATAAAGTAGAACAAAACGATAGAACAAATAGTTCATTTCTGATATTTTGTGCGTCAGCTACAAAATTAATAAAAAAAAAGGGAACCCAGCTAGAGATTACGTGTCTGTACAATAGAAGGGCTTTTTTGGCTTCCCTGAAGCGTCATCAGATGAAAACTCGCTGTCAGATTCGGAGGTTCTCAACCTGCAGCTGCAGTTTCTGAAGTCGTTCCTGGGCGCTGATTAAGCCACTCATGAATTGACGATCCACTTCTGGCATATAGTTTAGCATCACGTTCAAGTCAGATATATGTTCTTTCATGAGAACAGGCCGACTTGCCTCTTAATGCTTAGGAGACACGAGGCGTTCCGTGATTACGAACTCTTTGTCAGTCACTAGAGGGCGTTAGTCACTTATTATAATAGACTTTATTATATTCATTATTATTACTATTATTGTCACTATTATTATATTAGTGACTTTAGTCACTTATTACGATAGTTTAGGTTGTCTAATAATTCATCTGAAATTGCCAATATGCTTTTTATCCTGGGCTCAATAGTGGTTAATTCACAGGTCAAGTGGAATAAAAGCAGAGCCGTTCCTATGACTGGTAGTGCCTGGGCAAAGATTGATTACAGCACCCCCTCCCGACTCAAATATAAGCAAATAAAGCCGAATCAAAGTGAAAAATTTGATCTAAGACCCCCCAGCCTCGGTTCCCGCAGCTGCGGCACCCCAGTTACCACTCCCCCATTTTGAATGGCTCAATAAAAAAAGTATAATGAGCTATGGTTTCCACTCAGATAAATTTAAGGGAAGGGGCAATAACAATTTTTTTTTTTAAATCCAAGAGAAGCAGTTCTATTTTAGCCTTTTCAGTTTGTTCAATGGAAATACAAAAGGCCATTTTTCAATGTAAATACCTAAAAAGATTTTTTGGAAATCTAAGGTGGAGGTGAAAATATCTTAAAGAAGACAAATGCCCTCGCCCCTCCCCGATTGACCTTTCTAGCAATCTGTATTTTATATATGCACTAAAGTCTACAAAAGTTGTGATTACTAGAGAGTAAAAGTAGGCCTGTATCAAACAGTTCGGTTACTATTGAGCGACCCGGCTAAATAGTAACCGAAACTCTAAAATCGGAATTTTGATATCAACAGTTACATAAAAAGAATCGTATTTTCATACTGAGATTAAATGCGTATTAATAAATTCCAGGGAGGAATTTACCATGAGGGAAGAGAATTTCCATGAAGGGACGAAGGATTTTCTAGCATTATTTAAAAAAACAATGAAAAATAAATAGAAAAAAGTTTTTTCAACTGGAAGTAAGGAGCAGCATGAAACGGAAATTATTGCGTATACAAGGGGGCTATTCTCCTCCTCAATACCTTGCTCTTTACGCTAAAGTATTTTTAATATTTTCAAATATTTATTCTATGGCCCTTGTCATTCAGGGGCCATTCTTAAAGAATTGGGACAAAATTTGTCATGTATGGTGAGCATAAATTGAAACCTGCATTAATTCAAAACGTTCAGAAATTAAATAAAAAAAAAATTTTTTTTAACTGCAAGTAAGGAACAGCACTAAAACTTAAAACAAACAGAAATTATTCCATATATGAAAGGGGTTGTGCTCGCCTCAACGCACTGCTCTTTACGCTAAAGTATGACTCTTTCTCACAACTCTACTTTTTAAAACAATGAAAACTTTAGCGTAAACAGCGGGGAGTTGAGGAGGGGACAATCTCTTTCATATACGGAATAATTTCTGTTCGTTTTAGGCTTTGATGTCGCTCCTTACTTGCAGTTAAAAAAAAACTTGCTTTTTTTTTATTTAGTATAAAATAGGAATAACAGTTTAAGTTCATTTATCTTTTTTACATTATAGATGTCATGTGCAATTGCGTATAGGTTAAAATCATTGGTAGTTTTGCTACTTTAATTTGATCAAAATATATTGGAAAGCTAACACATCTAGACATTTGGGTTTATGAATGCGTCTTTTTTTAGGTAAACCCCCAACCAACTTGGCCTAAAAAAGATGTGCATTACAAAAGCATGGGTACTCGTGATTCAGTCTTCAAATGGAAAGGTTGGGAATTAGTTCTCTAGTCTTTCTTTATTTGAATTCTGCTGAAGAAGTCAAAACTAGGAAGGAGCTTAGCTTAGAAAGCGTTTTATTCCAATAGCATGGGTCATTGCTCACATCAGACAAAATCTAGACAAAGCACATTTCAAGGAGGATATCTCATCCACTTTCCCCTACAAAGAAGCTCCAAAAATTAGGATATATGTCTTCCTTGTGCTGTTATAATGTTTCGTGGTCATGGAACGTTATTAAGAGCAACCCATGGCAATAATGGCACATAAAAGTGGGAAGTTAAAAATTGACTTTTTTCCTAATTGTTTAAGAAAAAGTACATTACATGAGCAATATGATAAAACGTTTCATTATTTTTGTCAAAATTTCCAAGGAATGTTTTAAACTGCAATAAATATATCAAATTCTTCCAAACACTATTTGGCTATACTTTTGATATACATAAAATGATTTTAGTAAAGCAAAGCACTAGTCAAACTTCAACAGAGAAGGTGAGAATTGAGTCCCTTCACATTTATGATGTTTTCTGTTGCTTTTTTTCAATTTATCTCTTTTCATTCATTAGAAAAAAAAATCGTTCTTTTTATTTAATATAACAAAACTTCGAATTTTATTCCTTCGATAACAGTATTTTGGGATGTTTTGAAGTCACTAAAATAAGCTTTCGATTCGCTTTTTTTAAACAAAAAAGCTATAAAACCCTCCATTTGGAGCAAAACAGGTTTAAGGCATGTTGACAGGGTTCAGGAAATCTCCATTAACAGAAGAAGTTATGGAAACTGATCTGTTTGCATTGAGTTTTAACTTTTCTTGTGAATTTGTAATTTTAAGGCAATAAAATAGAATCTTCTATGAACTATAAAGACAAATCAGCATCAATAAATAAATGAAATCCAAAACGAATATAAATTACAATAAATAAACGAGTCAAGCTCCAACTCAAAACGAGCAGAAAGTAAGATGAGTAGGGCTGACAAACCCTATGCCGTCTCAAAGAGAGAACATAATTCACACTTTACCGAATTTTTTTTTTAATGTTTTCACTTTTATAGCTTTAATAAATCGAAAATTATTAATATTTTAAGGAATAAATATCAGCATATGTATGTTAAACTGACAATACATATTCATGTGTATTTTTTGAGTTATGTGCATATTATGTTCTATCATTGAGAAGGCATAGGGTTTGTGAGCCCTACTCATGTTACTTTCTGCTCGTTTTGAGTTTGACTCAGTCATTTATTGTAATTTCTGTTAGTTTTTTGGTTTCATTTTTTATTAATGCTGATTTGTGGTAATTTTATGCTTAGTAGATTATTTGATTCTATTTTTGCTCATTTTTTGTTTAATGGAGTTCTTTACTTTTCTTTGGAAAGCTTATTTTGTGGAAAGTTTTTTTTTAATTAGTAACTAAATAGATCAAATTGGTTGTAGTTTGGTCATAGAATTTGGTAAAGGGGGATCTACTCAGGAATCATTTAATTGTTTCAATTTTTATTTCAATGTTTAACTGAAACTCCGATTCTCTTATTTGTCATTGAAAGGTCTAATAAGAGCTGATAACGTCCTATTCCTTACGTTTTGGACTTAAATACAGACCCAAATATGTGGAACTACCTCTGTGTATAATACCATACTGACTTCTTGATATTTTTGCTTTTCTTAATATTTCTTTTAACCAGCTCAATAAAAAGAAGAAAAATTGACATGTGCTAAGAATTATGACTGAAATTAGTCAAATTCCACACAACACCAACACTACTTGTGGGACATTTATCTCTGCATCAGCATGCTATACAAAATGTCTTCTGAGAGTAGAATAAAGAAAATTTAAGCAAAATACATACATTTTTCTCACAATTTAGAAATTTTGTGTGCACATAGAAGCAGTACCAATGCATTATCTTTTTCTATTGTTATCAGTTTATCATGGAGCACTAGGAGACCAAGCTTTGCTTGTGAACAGAGTTATAGTTATAAAACTGATATTCAGTGTAGCTCCTTTCCAGATATGGTATACTCCCCTCCCCATCCCCTGATTTACACAAAAATAAAATTTTGTGTAATTTTCATAGAATTACTTTTTTTTAACAAAGATACAAAGGAGAAGGTAATTTTCGAACTCTATTAGTCAATTTTCCTTTCCAATAGGCATCCCTGGCATTTTCAATTAGCTTAAGGTTTCTGCTGTAATGATGACAAGAATTGCTCAGAATTTCTGTATATTCTTTGTCAGACAATACCCAATGAATAAGTTGATAATAATTAAATAATTAATTTCAAATAATTTCAAATTGGAAACATGGTTGCTATTCAATTATGGTGAATATGCCATAATTTGATATTACACAATCTTTATTAATATTTGACTTATCCTGCATCTTTATTTAGACAGCCCCATTGTGCTGCCTAGTATTTTTGTTTTGGCTTTGTGCAGCCTGCTGATATCAATGCTATTCATTAACATAAATTGATGAACCTACATTACATTACATCCATTCAAAATTACAAGCAAATAAATTTTGCAATTTCCAGGGCTACTAGAATAGACTGTGGTCCAATTATGAGATTGAGCATCTTTTACTGGGCATGGGAGCTGGGGGAGTTGGAGGGAGGATATGTACTACAGCATTAGTGGTGAATCTGGCTGAAAACTGCCAAGTGTATATGACATTGACCTTTGCCCACCAAAAAGCTTGTTTACACTATATTGCTGTCATCTGCAACAGCTCATTGCTGATAATTTTAGTAAAAGCTAGGTGCCAGCACTTATATTTATGATTGTTTAATGTGTGTTTATAATGTTTTATGTATTTTTTTTAAATTCACCAAGTAGTGTGTTTTTTTTTAATTATTACTTTTCTTCACTGCCACCTAAAAGCAGCTACTTCTATAGAACTCGCCCTAGCCCCCCCCCCCTAATAAAAATACTGCAGCTACACCCCTGCTAGAAGGATTTTTTTTAAAATAAGGATCCAGGTGCTGATAGAGTGGTAAATGAGTTTTTAAGTATGATGGCTATGAAGTTAGAGATAAGTTACTGAAGATTATGAATTTGATTTTTGAAAAAGGGGAAGTATCTAGCAATCTTAGGAAAACACTATTCAAACACCTCTATAAGAAATGTGATAAGAGTGAGTATGGTAAGTATAGAGGCATTAACTTGGTTTCTGTAGATAGCAAATAACATAGCATGATGATACTTTTTAGACTTAGAAATGCAGTACATAAACTTTAAAGAGATGAATAGTGAGGCTTTAGGAAGGAGGGAGGATGTTTCAACCAAATTATCACTCTAAATTAATAATTAAGGAGTACTTAAGTCATAAAACCCCTTCAGTCCTCAGTTTTATAGATCATAAGCAAGCATTTGAATCAGGTCATAGAAGAGCTTTAGCAAAGGATCAACCCTTGTATGGAATACGGGATAAATAACATTAAAATGATTAAAGCTATGAACAGGAATAACATTGCTGCAGTTAAAGGAGGAAATGAGGTTAGAGGCTGGTTTTGTATTAAATCAGGAGTTAAGCGGGATTTTGTTCTATCCCCATTTATATGAATCACTTTAATGGACTTTGTCCTAAGGGGTACAGCATAGGCAAAGGGAGAACACAGAACAAATTGAGAAAATAAAACTCTCCTAGTTTTAGATTACGCTGATGATTTAAGCATCTTAGATGAAAATTTTAGCACAGTGAATGAACATTTAGAGGTTTTGAGAGTTAAGGGTGCAAAAATAGGTTGAAAAGTTAATATCAACAATAAACAGCTAAGACTTGGAACAAGTGAAAGTGAAGAGATGGCGTTGAGTAATGGTAAGATTGATCAAGTGCAGAGATTCAATTACCTAGGTAGTATTATTAGCAAAGATGGTGTGCAGCATTGGGAAGTACTTCAAGCACTAATTAAGTTCAAAATCAAGGTACCTGGGTTTTACTTAAGTACATTCTTCCTGGAGTACTTAATATTAAAGTAGAATAAATAAGTACTTGAAGCTCTCAAGTACCAATAAATTTTTAAGTACTTTCAAGAACTCTCCTAAGAACATTCCGCTTCAATGGAATGACTTTTTTTTTACAGAAAAAGATTTTTCAAACAAAGGGAATTTCAAGAATCAAAAGTAGTAGGATTTCAGGATTTGGTGAAAAATTGCTTGAAAAAATTTTTCTGAAAGAAAAATGTTTCTTTGGTAGAATTTACCATGCACTCAAAAGTCTTCAGAAAAAACTGATGAAGCTTGAGCAGTCTGTAAAGTACACTGCTCCATTGGTTAGCACACTACTAAAGGGTGTTGAGTAATGGTTAAGCTTTCTGGAGGGTTCTGTCCATAGCTGCTACACCATATCCTCCCAACATGCAGCTTGCCCATGTTCAAGAACAAAATATTCCCCAACAGCTGGAAAGAAGCAGCTGCAACAATGTTGGTTGAAGAGGCTAAAAGGATGAGAACAGGTGATCCTGACGACGACAAGTCCAGCCACTTGTCAGGTGATGGTTTCTACGAATTCTTAGAAGATGAGAGTGATTCATCACAGTCTAACTCTGCAGTTAATGAAAAGAAGATAGAGGTTTTGGAAATTTCTAGGACACAAAAGAAGGGATCTTTGCGTTCTTAATGATTACCCTCATGTTGGGCAAGTTTTTCGAAAGTAAAACTGTGTATTGCCATCTTCAGCTCTTTTTCAAGACTTTTTTCAACTGGAGGATCCATTTTGTCTCCACAAAGGAACTTGCTAGGAGACCTCAGACTTGAGTACTTAGCAGTGTTAACAGCAAATTTTCAGTACCAGCATCTCCACCAGAAGACAAACCATTAACCTTGAGCAAGGGAGGCTACACTTCTTTCAATGCTTCTTGACCTAGAACAGTGCAATTTGGACTAAATAGAAAAAGAAGAAAATACCTGTTGAAGAATTTCTAGAACTACCTAGAATCCTGTAGTTAGTTACTTTTGTAGACTGTTGGATGACTTTCAGGAAGTGGATACATGTGGCATTGTTACTGTTTAAAACTAACTAATGTTCAAAAAGCACAGCTCTACTGTATTTTATGGTGTTTAGTTATTTGTGTAAACTGCACAGTACTTTTATTATATGACTTTATTTTATTTCCATTATACAACTAGATAAAGCTGAGCTAGAAATAGTGCTAGTAGAGTTGTACTTGTGTGGTACTTGAAGTACTACTGAAGTACAAGTCTTGTACTTAAAACTTAAGTACTACTTAAGTACAATTGTTGTCTGGTACTTTAAGTTCAAAAATTAGAAGTACTAAATACTAGAATATTGAAAGCCAAAGTTATGACAGTGGTCAAGTTTGGTTCTGAAGCATGAGTATTCCAAAACACAAAGAAAGATTTGGTAGATGTCTTCCACAGAAATTGCCTAATGATTGTATTGGATACCCAACTGACTGATCATAAATCAAACAGCAAGCTGTACAAGAAATATGGTTAATCCTGCTTTCTAGGGGTACAATGAGAGAAAGATATATAACCTTCTTTTGCATCACAGCTTTACTCCCACCCCCATGATGTGCAGATAAATACCATGATTTGGATATATTTTGGGGTGGGGTAAGGTTCATTGGTGATGGAAATGAAGGTCATATTTATATTCAAATCTAGGTATATATTTGCACATTAGGGGTTGGGGTATATACTCTGTTAATATATAGGCTCTAAGAAATTCATGAAAATCTCAGAAAAACTGGAAAAAAAAGAAAAGAAGTAAAGATAAAGGTTATCTCACTGTAAAATATGTTAACTAGGATTATTGTGTATATCATGAAGTAAGAATGGTTTTCTTAACATGTCTCCTGATGTGGTGGACTGCTCTTACATCTATGCTTTCTGAAGAGCCTACCACCATTCCTTTTCTTTCTAGAGGGCCCTGACATTTAAAAATCTTTGTGTAATAAAAGCAAGACCTTGTAAAATAGATCTTCTGATTAAATGAATATAACAAAACTGTTATTGGCTTCACAACTTTGCTCAATTCAAATTAGGAGGTTTCAAAGATCTACAAATACATTTGCTTAATTTCGAAAAAACTTGTAGATATGGCTTAAAATTCTACTCAAACAACAGGAACTGCAATTTATAAACTGAAACCAAAGAATAAGACACTGATAGCTGAAAACAAAGGTAAAATGTTGTTTTGTCAAATGTTCAATAGGTATGTAGGGTAAAAAGCCAGTATCCAATTGAGCAAAATTAAGTAAAACTAAAACCCTCACATCTTGAGCTTAAGCTACAATCTATTGGTTTGGAGGAAAAAATTCTTAAATGGATTCTGGATTTCTTGAGGAATTGTGTTCAGAATGTAAGACTATTTGATGCAGATGGCAATCCTACCTTCTCCTCCTCTCAAATTGTTATCAATGGAGTTCCACAGGGTAGTGTGCTTGGCCTCAACATGTTATATATTTTCACAAACAATGCTCCTCTAGCACTTAAAAGCAGGATGACACTATATGCTGATGATTCCAAGGTAATTGGTCCAGCTAGCACTCTTGAGGATATTTCTCAACTTCAGAAAGACCTTGATCTCCTTAGCATGTGGGCAAAATCTTAGCTACTCACTTTTGATGTGTTAAAATGCCATGTTTTACACTTTGGACACAAGAATATCAATACAACTTACTCTCTTTATGGTCAGTCCCTTTCTCCAGTGTTGGAAGAGCATGACCTAGGAGTAATTGTTGACAATCATCTTAAATTTAGCACTCATGCAAAGATGGCAGCAGCATCAGCTAGCTCATCACTAGGGCTCATAAAAAGAACAATTTCCTCCTGTTCTCCTAAAATTCTGAGCCTTTTGTATAAAGGACTTTTTTGGCCAAGGCTTGAGGCAGGTATGGTCCTAGCATCCTTTTTCAAAACAGATGTTAAAATTCTCAAAGATGTCCAGAGAAGAGTAACCAAGACAGTGAGTGGACTGCTTACCCTACCCTACAAGGCTATGCAAGCTGAAACTCCCAGCTCTGGTTTATAGAAGAAGAAAGGGTGATGCCATTCTGGTTCATAAGCTTATTAATTCAAATGCAATTCCTGATCTCCTTCCACTAGAGTCTTGGGACTCTTGTACAAGGGGACATAAATTACAGTTATCCAGGCATTTCCCCTCAAAGTGGCAGCACACCCATTTTCTTACCAACCATATTGCCAACCTCTAGAACAAATTACTGCCAGATACCATTGCTGCCCAAACCACAAACAGCTTTAAGAACCATCTTGACAATAAATGGTCAACAAAAGAATGGAAGTATAACTGGGAAGCACTCAGATCAGCAACATCAAACCACTAGTCAAGTGTACATATTCAACTATGTGTCATGTATTATCAACTCTGGAGTTTCTACATGGAAAAATCCTTAGATTGCTCCAAGCTGCAATTTAAGGTAATCTTGTTACCAAAGAGGGATTGGGAACAATTGTATATATCAGAGAAAAGCTTTAAATCTAAGCTATACATTAATATGGTTATTATTAAAATTGTTGAAGATCAAACACTTGAAAGTATTAGCTTATTGACTTACCTACAAGGACATCTTTTTGGAAATACCAATTATTCTATTTTGATGTATCTTTTATTGTTTCAATTTTGAATTACATATTAACAGAAAGTTGACTTTCTTCTGATTCTAAAAATGTAAATTTTATTGCTTGTCATTTATTCTTTAAATCACAAATATTAAATATAATTTTTTCTTTTCAATTGCTTGCCAAAACAGAGATGACATTTTTGATTTATGCTGGCAAATTATTGGTAAAAATTTGACAAAAAAGGCAGGGTTCTTGTTACTACCCTCACTTTGCTGTTGTAAAATAGGGGTGGTCCAAAAAGCCATTGCTATTTTTCTAGAATGCCAAAGAAAAGTAGTCTTTCCCAAAAGAGGTCTTTTACCCTAGGCAACTTTCTAAGCCTTAGAAATCAGAAGAGGGTTAACTTGGAAGCTTAGCAATACCTTCAAAGAGTATTTTTCTCCTGGATTCATTACTGTAAGTTTCATTTTCCTAGCCTAACCCCTTTCCAAGGTAACAAAAAGTAGCTAGGTAAATATTCTATTGTTCATATTATTGACTTACAAATAAAGTGAATATACCACTCAATGCCTTTTATGCTCTTTCCAAATGTAATTATTACTTACTGCAAATAGAATAGAATATGATTAATTGGCTAAAATAGCACACAAGCTAGCATAAGCATGTCAGAACAATTACAATTACAATGATAAAATAAATGTTAAGGGATAAACATAGTTACAAAGTTAAAAAAATTATTAAAATGCAAAACAAAATAGGGAACAAAAGAGTTTTTGTACCTCATTGTCAACTTTTGGGGACACAAGTCAAGTTGAGTATTTGGAGCTCTACGAGCATTAAGTCTTGTATTGGGAAGGATTGGGGGGTTTTCTTTGAAGGGGGGAAGAAGACATTGATGATAGTCAGAACTAAGGCACTTAGTTGCCCAAAGTTCATGGTAAGGAAGTGACATTGTGATTCCAATGTAGTGATTTCAAATCTAGCAAAACCTTCATCATAAGTAGTATAGGATGTCCCCAGTATAATTTTTATAGCTCTTTTTTGAATGCTTTCAATTTTAGAACATTGGGATTTGGTAAACCCAGGGTGCCAGACAGGGCAAGCATATTCAAGACAAGGTCTTATATAAGAACAATAAATTATTTTAAGGTTCTGGATTGACATGGAGAACTGTTTAAGAAGGGAGAAAGATCTAAGGAGAAAACCACCTGTTTTAAATAAGTGAAAAGAGTGAGATTTCCATTTAAGGTCATTGTCCAAGTGCACACCAAGCAGCTTAACCATGGTTAAATTTGGAATGCAAAGGTAATTATTAATTGGGGTATATTTTTTAAAAAGGAGAATAGCATTAAACTACTTTTTGGTATGCTCATATTGAGTTTAACATTGATTCTTTAAGTTGTTAATGAGTGAGTCAAGTTTAACACCCAAAGTGTTTGAGGTTTGACAAAGGTTATATAATGTCAAATCATCTGTAAATTTAAAAGTGTTGTCAAAGTTTGGTAAAACATTGTTAAAAACAATTAAGAATGCTAAAGGACCCAATTTAGTCCCTTGAGGTGCTCCACAGGAAATCAAGGTAAAACCAGATGAAACTCCATTAGGGAGGACTACCCTAATGGATTTGGGTTAATTTTATCTTGAATATCTTTAAAAGGAAATTGTAAATAAAACTTTCAAAAATTTTAGAGAAAATAGAGGTTTTGATATTGGTCTTGAGTCAGAGGGAACTTTTGGGGTCTTGTTTTTTAGCATACGTGACATAATAGCTTGTTTAAAACACACTGGAAAAATACCATCTACAAAACATTGGTTAAAAATTGCTGTTAGAGGTACACTTAAATAATGGGCACATTTCACAATCAATTTGGTAGGGATATCACCTGGGTATACTGACTTATTTGTATCAAGATTTTTTAGTTTAAGCTGGGTCTGATGTATTTCAATCACAGGAGTGTCACTCACTGCACTGTTGGCTGGCATATTTTGGAGTGGCGGGTGAGTTTTACAAGTTGAAGTAAAATAATCATTTATGATGTCTGTACTCACTGGGTTGCCATTACTATCCAGTAAGAGAAACTTAGAAGCGACCTTTCAAAAATGAATTCTACACCCACCCCCTATATATACCAATTCAGGGTATATATTTGCACATTAGGGAGGGGGGTGTGGAGGGTTGGTAAAGTTTAAAATTGCCTCTCATTTGCATCAGAAAAAACTTTACCAACACCCTCCCACCTAATGTGCAAATACATAGGCTAACCTGAATTGGTATATGTATGAGCAGAAACAAAACTCAAGCATTTTTATTGGGGGGACAAGAGGGGTCCATGTCCAGATAGCCCAAGTGACATGGGATATATAATAATTGTTTTCAGTAAAATTCTAGTTAATTGACTTTTTGCTATCTCGGAAAGGGTTTAGGTTAGGAAAATGAAACTTTCAGGGATGAATTTAAAGACTAAATTATGTCCCAGGAATGTATTTTGAAGCAACTACCTCCATCCTTCTCCCTCTAGAGGGCCCTGACCTTTGATGACCTTTAAAAATATGTGTGTTATAAAAGCAAAATCTTTCAAAATAGATCTTCTGCTTAATTGAAGTACAACAAAATTGTTTTCAGGTTCATAACTTTGCCCAATTCCATTTTATAAGGTTTTAAAGATATACAAATACATTTCCTAAATTTTGAGAAAAAACATTGATATGGCTCAAAATTCTACTCAAATAACAGGAATTGCATTTTCAGAACTAAAGGCAGAGAAAAAGCAACTAGTAACTGAAAATTAAGGTAAAATATTGTTTTGTCAAAATTTCAATAGGTATGGACCTGTCATGTAGGCAAATTTCTGGGCCCTTTAAAGGGAGAAGGAGCAGAGGTGGGTACTTTAAAATACCTTCCCAGGGCATACTTTAGCCTGTAGACCCATCCCTGAAAGTTTCATTTTCCTCACAACCCTTTACGAGATAGCAAGAAGTCAATTAACTAGAATTTTACCTTGTTTTCTCCACATAATTAAGGACAACTGCCCCCCTCCCCAAATGATGCCCTTGTAAAAGGGTGAGGGCGAAAATCATTTGTGGCAAGTGATTATTATTTTTGAAGAGAGCATTAAAACAGATTTTTACTTTAGTTGTAAGTCAATAACATGAACAGCAAATATTTACCAATAGGTAACCTAGAATTTTACCAAAACAACTAGGCTATTGCAATGATTTGGGCTACATAAAGCTGCTTTTAAGAAGGATCCTAGTCTAGGTAGCAAACTAATTAGGCTTGAGATAGCCTAACAAGTGAAATTAAAAAGGCTAGAATGTCAGGAAATGTGTAATCGAATAAAGCCTATGTAGTACAGAGTAAGGTTAGACCTCAAGGCAAAAAGAAAAATTACCATTTCCACGGATCGTTTTTATTTCAAATTTTCCAACCGAACAGTGCCATCTAAAGGCAGAAATTTCCGATCTATCTTCACGGCAGAGAGGAGGCTTCAGATAACATAAACAAACATAAGCAAAGAAAAAACCTTCGACAAAGCCCCAAAATATTTTTCCTTGCCTCCTCGCTAGGCTGTAAGTGGGACATGGAAGTCCATTTGTTTCACATGCGCAAAAAGAAGTTCAAAGAGGGAACTCCAAAACTCGAAAGTAGTCGGATTTCAGGATTTGGCAAAAAATTCAAATTGAAAATAAACACAGCATCTTTGCCACTAATTCTACAAGGAACTTTTCTAGTGTTCATGGTACCATAGATCACGATGGATCTTTGAAGGCTCTATGCAAGAATTGTCCCAATAAGGTGTTAGTTTGACTGGTACGTTGTTTCAAATGTTTTCAATCTTTTGTTTTAAGGAATCAAATAAGTAATAACTTTATTAGTGATTAACTAGGAGAGCCTATATGTTGCATAACAAGAAACAGAGCATTTTCTGTTTTACCTTACTAGTTATTTTTAGGGTGGCATAAGTTGCTTCTTTTCAATAAAAGTAAAACAATCTTGCTTACTGCAGGCTATTCACCTTGATCTCTACTCGAAGTTTTCTGCCTGAAAAACCAGGAAGAGAAAAGAAGTGGTTGCATCAGGATCTCAAGCTGGAAGTAGCTCTGGAACGAAAGCTGAGGTGGAGCCATCCGCAAAAGAAGACCAGGAAAAGGGCACGAATATTAAGTTAACTTGATTCTCATTTCAAAGAGACCGAAAGCTGCTTTCTTTGAGAAAAAAGCGCCAAGTTTCCTACTGAAAAAGTAACTGAACCCATTTTGGACTACATTGTTGAAGAACTGCGGCCATAGCATACAGTGGAAAGACCAGTTTTCAACTGACTGATTACAGGACTGGCTCCAATTGCCACTTTTATTTGTTGGAAGACCCTTGGAAACAAGTTGGATGACAAATTAAAAAACCTGAAAAAAAGCCTGTAAGAAACACTAAGCGGCTCGGACTATATCTGTCTGACTGCAGATATCTGGTCAGCCATAAACAAGAGCTTTCTAAGAGTAACTGCACATGTGCTCGATCAGGCTAACCATTGGATTTCTATGACCTTGGCTGTACGCCGCTTCAAAAGGTCACAAACACAAGACAAGATTGCAGAGAAGTTTTTGGAAATCTTTAAGAGCAGGAAGAAGAAGAAATCGATGAAAGTGAAATTAAGTCTGCAGATCTGTGTACACTACTGGATGAAAGGCAGTGCTTGCTGGATGAGATAGCCGAAGTTCACGGAACCAGTCAATCAAGTGATTACGTCGATGATGCACATCGACGTGCACCTGTCATACCCTTAATTTGATAACTTCGACTGATTCCAAATATGCATTTTCTGACCCGGCTTACAAAATAGTCTTTCATCCCTTTTCTGGCAAATGCTATAGTCTGTACATTTTGGTAGACTAGAAACACAAAAACAGTGATTTTTTTGCCAAAGTTTACGAGAAAAAGTTGATCCGTCCAGTGGCAACACGGTGGAATTTGTAGTATGATGTACAAAGACGTGTAGTTGAATATCACAATGCTGGTAAGTTAAATGCCGTCTTTGACGCACTGCAGAAGTCAAGGTTTAAGGCAAACAAAATTGAGCTTATGGAGGAGTATGTGACTGTGTTGGAGCCACTAGCATTTATCCTAGGCATGCTTCATACCAAAGAAAAATGTTTCTTTTGTAGCATTTACCCGACGGTCAACAGCCTTCGGAAAAAACTAATGAAGCCCCAGCAGTCTGTAAAGTACACTGCTCCATTGATTAGCGCAATACTAGATGGTCTTAAGCAGCAATTTATATTTCTGGGGGGCTCCGTCCAAAGCTGCAAAGACTACTTCCTCGCAACATGTAGCACGCCTGTGTTCAAGAACAAACTACTCCCCGACAGCTGGAAAGAAGCAGCTGCAACAACGTTGGTCCAAGAAGCTAAAAGGATGAGAACAAGTGATCCTGATGACAACAAGTCCAGCCACTTGTCAAGTGATAGTTTTTATGAATTTTCAAAAGATCAGATCGTTTCATCACAGCCTGACTCTGTAGTTAACAAAGTAAAGATAGAGGTTTTGCAGTTTTTAGGAGACAAACGGAGGGACCTTTGCGTTATTAAGGATTACCCTCATGTGCGGCCAGTTTTTCGAAAGTACAACTGCGTATTGTCGTCTTCAGCTCCTATTGAAAGAATTTTTTCAATTGAAGGATCCATTTTGTGTCCACGAAGGAATTTGCTAAGAGACCTCAGGTTTGAATACTTAGCAGTGCTAAAAGCCAATACCCAGTACCAGCATCTGCACCAGAAGACAAATCATTAACCTTGAGCAAGGGAGGCTACGCTTCTTTCAATTTTTTTTTTACCTAGAGCAGTGCAGTTCGGACTAAATGAAAAAAGAGTAAAACACCCGTTGAAGAATTTTTAAAACTACCTAGAATCCCGTAATTAGCTACTTTGGTAGGTTGTTGGATGACTTTCGTCATGTTGGTACATGTGGCACTGTTAGTGTTTAAAACTAACTAACGTTCAAAAAAGTGGAACTCTATTGTCTTTCGTGGCGTTTAGTTATTTGTTTAAACTGCATAATGCCTTTATCATATGACTTTGTTTTATTTCAATTATACAACTAGATATGACTGAGCTGGAAATAGTGCTGGTAGAGTTGTACTTAAATAGTGCTTGAAGTACTACTTAAGTACAAGTTCTTTTCTTAAATCTCAAGTACTACTTAAGTACAATTGTGGTTTGGTACTTAATACTTAAGTAAAAAATTGAAAGTACTTAAAACTTGATACTTAAGTACAAGTTTGATGTACTTGTCACAACACTGAAAGGAGTCATGAGCGAATTAAAACCCTAGTCAATAAAACCAACTTAATGTTCAAAACAATTCCGAATCGATCCACATGGCAATTTTTGAAGAAATGCTGAGCAATGCTAGAGGATGGAAAATCCTTCAATTGCTCCAAGTTGCAATTTAAGGTAATTTTCTCTTTTCCTGCGAGAATCACTTTTTTTTGGGTGTTACCTTTCGTTCGCTTCAAAGGTTCATAGTCTGCAACTGTGTTTAAAAGAATAGCAGAAAATTTAAATATTCATAATGTATTCCTGAAAAGTTGGAAGGCACTTAGAAGATTCCTATTTGGTACGTTTTGACAATTTAATGGATAGAAAACCATAGTTCTAAAATTTTTCAGTACAGTCTCTAGAGTTCAACATAAAATACTGCAGAAAAAGGGCAATAGGCTTCTGCATAACCTACCGCCTAATATTAGGCTACTAGGCTACTAACAACTAACCAAGCTGCCTGAGGCCAAAATAGCTACGCACGCTCGTCCTCCATCCCCATGTATTCCAAGCCTTCTTCCTTACACCCTCCCAGGAAGTTCCCATTGCATTTAGATCTTTCTTTATGACATCCTCCCACCTCAGACAAGGACAACCTGCTTTCCATTTAGCCCTAGATGGTTGGTAAAAAAGGACAGTCTTCAGCAATCTGTCATCCTTCATCTTCAGAACATGTCCTAGCCATCTCAACATTTCTTTCATTATAGCCCTTGAAAGCAGAATTGAACCACATTTTTCATACAGCCTATTTTTGAAATATGGTCAGTCAGTCAGGTAGCCTACCCAGAACAGTCTGTTGGCAATTTCTCTGGGAAACATCTTGTAAATCTTCATCCTCTTTTCAGAATGCCTATGCATCAGAGCCATATTTGACCATTGTAGGCCTACCTTCCAATAGCTGATTAATTTTTTTCTTCTTTTTTCAGCAGACACATGCTCTTTAGTCAAGATTATTCAGCCCTTTTGCTTTTGATTCACTCTGTGAGATGGACAGAGCTAATTAATAGGTTATTTCTTATTTAGGCTATCTTAAATCTGCTCAGATATCTTGCAGCAAATCTTTTGACTCTAGGAGTTGAAATATAAGAAGATAAATAGTGATTTCTGAGCTGTATGTGGAGGTATAGTCAGCTAGATTCTTGGATGATAGTGAAATTTTGTGGTGTTTAAAGCATTTTAACAGTTTACATTGCAGTCTAAACTTTGCAGATCTCAGCATGTTATATCCAAATAGACAATGGTCAATTTGTTTCATTTTTAACATTACAGGACCTGCAAAAGGGGAAGAGGGAACTTTGCCCCTTGAATTAGGGAACTGACATGAAAATGTCTGAAAATTTAGCCCATTTGAGCCTGACCAAATTCTATGATAAATCTTAGAAAGGTGCTTATTAGGGAGAGGTGACTGGGTTGGATTATTCTTATTTAACAGAACCCCTGGTAGTCTCTAGTGGTAAATATCTCTAATGGGGATTGGCCTCCCACTTGGCCGGTCAATGTTTAAAACATTTTTTGCAATTAAGTTCTTATTTCTCTTGAAGCAATTATCAATAATCCTAAGACAATGAAATGTGTCAATATCCATCTTATACTGAGAAGCTGAAGAAAGCAGCTCTAGGCTTGATAAAGAGTCAGAATTAATTATAATATTTTTTAAATTAACAATCATAAATTCATTATCTGTGAGGAGCTCTAATGCCACAATTATGGAATATAACTCAGCAGACATTACAGGCACATTATCATGCAATCTCTCACCCAAAGTAATATTATGGGTTGGAATAAACACTTGACTTGCCTCTTTCTCATTCACTTTGGACCCATCAACAAATATTTGGAAATGGTTTTCATATTTAATTGTATTAAGCTTGGCAAATTTTTTCTGTATAAAAGCAATGGGGGTAAGTTCTTTAGTCCACTTTGAGAAATCAGTATTTATTATGGGGATTAACCAACTCCATGGGGGGGGGATATGGGAGAAATAGATTTTATTGGCACTGGGAATTTCTTCTGGGTATTGGCATAATCATTTGCTATACATAGATCAATTTATTAACCAGTTATGCAGGGTATGAGAGCTATTGGCTTCAATTTTTATTAGGTAATTAATTAGAAGAAATCTTCTTCTTTTATTTATTGTTGATAGTCCACTCTCTGTAAGCAAAAATTTAGTATTTGTTGGTTTCCTGAGGCCAAATATGAGATGGATTATATCATTTTGCTTTGTTTCAGTTTTTTGCATATGGGTCTTTGCACAAGCACCATAAACTATGAGACCATAATCAATATGGGATCTTGTATCTGATTTATAAAACTGGAGTAATGTTTTCTCATTACAGCCCAAAGGTGTGGCTAGTAGTCTTTATATTATTCTTATTTTTCTATAGTATTTTTTATTGTGTTTGTGATGTGAAGGCGGAAATCAAGTTTTTTGTCAATTGTGAGGCTTAGGTAATTAATTTGACTGTCCTCTGGAATAATTATTCCATTTAAAGTTAGCCTTGCAATAAGATTATTTGGCATATGGTGGAATTGGATGTTTTTCGACTTGGTGGCTGCAATAGGCAAATCAGAATTTTGAGAAAACTTTTCAAATTGGAAAAGTGCTTTTTGTAACTTGAATGTGCAGTCTTAAAGGCGTTGCCAGTTGCCCATAATACCAGATCATCAGCATACAGTAAATTGGTGTGTGGGAGGTTCATGTCCCCAAGAAATAGGGAAAAGAGGAGGCAGCTCAGGACTGCATGCTGTGGAAGACCTTTGGTTATTGTAGTTTTGGGTGAAGAGGCAGGACCTACACAAACAATGAAACTTTGGTTATCTATGAAAGATTTTATAAAGGATACAAGCTTAGGAGGTAGTCCAAGATTTGCAAGTTTAATTAAAAGAATATGGTGGTTAACATTGTCATATCCCCTTCAAAGTCTAGGAATGCAGCAATTAGGGCATTATTTTTTGGTAGAGATTCATTTTTGCATTTATTATCAATATGAAAGCATCTGTTGATGAGTGGTGTTCCCTGAAGTCAGTTTGAGTATGGGGCATCATATGATTCTTTTCAACCATAGCAGCCACTGATAAATCGTTTTCTCCATTACTTTTCCCAGCACAGGAGTAATCATTATAGGGTCTGTATGATTCAGGGTCATATTTAGGTTTATTTTTCTTTACAATTGGTAGAAGAGATGAACATTTCCAGACATTGGGGAAAGTGGATATGGCCCATGCATGGTTTTAGCAATTAAGAAGTTCCTGTTTGTACAAAGGGGTTAGATGCTTTATCCATGTAGGGTGTATATTATCTTAGCTACCTGTAGCAGAGGCCCTAATATGTTGTATTGCATTATTCAGTTTATATATCAAGAATGGACAGTTTATACTCTGATCCTGGACAGGGTGGTAAATTGGATTTAACAAGATTTGATATTTTTATTTTTTGATGTTAGCTTTTTTGAGAAAAGGGTTGCAGATAATTTTGTCTTTTCAATATCATTGTCATAATGGGTATTATCATATGTTAGTTCATACTGAACTGGGTTGGGGGAATGATTTTTTTTCCACAGATTTTGCTTATAAGTTTATGTATAATTGGCTCACATGTTTCTCTGGAAAGACTATTTGCAAAATTATTCCAGTAATTGTATTTAGCATTAAGTATTGTTCTCTTGAGATTAGCCTCTGCTTTTAATTTACTTAGCAGGAAATGGCTTTTTTAGGTATGATCTTCTAGCTACATTTTTGTTCTCCAATTAATTTGGCAATCTTTTGTCCACCATGCTTTAGGAGTGTGTTTTCCTGGGTGTTGTTTTGGAGATATTATGATTAGCTGTATTTGTTAGTATAGATGTCATAACTTCAGCATGTGTGTCAGCTGTTACAAGTGAGGTATGTGATTCCTGGGTGAGACTTGGAATTTCATCATTAAGCTTATTTTTAACCATAGTCCAATTTGCTTTAGTGTTGATATATTTAGGGATATGTGGCAGAATTTTAGCTGGTTCATTTAATGAGGAAACTATGGCAAAATGGTCAGAGTAAAGATTATAAATTTTCTTTATATAAATTCTGTTCAAAATATTTATTGACACAATTTGTAGGTCAATATTTTACTTTTGGGGTTAAAATATGTATTTAGATTTGGAGGGGTAGCAACTGCTAACTCAGTATTATTTGATATCAAGCCTTCAATAAGCTTACCAGCTTTATTTGCTGGCTTATCCCCCCACAGAAGGCTGTGGGCATTGAAATCCCCACAAATAATTATGTTTTTTTTAATATAATACAATTAGTTATATAAGTGAAAAAATCCATGGCATCTGTAGTCTGGCCATTAGGGTTATAAATACATATGTGAGTTTTGGTATTATTTAGCCAAACATTGATACCAATTGCATCAACATCATATAATAAATCTGGAAAATTAATACCACAAAATTTAATGTTATTATTTATTATTATATCTACAGCACCTCCTTTTCCTCTGAAGACCTATATTTTCTCAGGATAGTGTATCCTGGAGACTTTGTTAGTTGGTTTTTAGTCAAATAGGTTTCCTGAAGGCAAGCAATATCAATGGAATTATTATTCTTAAAAGATAATATTTCATTTAACTTGTTTTCTGAAAGTGATCTTACATTCCACTGAAGTATTAAGATATGCTGCTTTGTTGTTTTAATTTTCATATTGCTGTGTATCAATGTTTGGCTTTGCTAGGAGTAGAGCAAGATCTTTTTTTGCTTGGATATGCATTTGATTAGGTAGGTACAATTTTGCCCATTTGCTTATGATTTTTGCTTTTTTTTACCTTAAATTACCTTAAATCGCACTGGCCGGCGAATAAGGTTGGGTGAACATCCTGTAGATTCGCCGGTTGAGTGATGGAGGTGGAAGTGCGTTGTCTAGTTCCGTTGAGTAGATCCACTGGCCTCCCAGTGTAGTTTCCACTCCATCGCTGCCCAGTCTTGGTCAATTGCTTTTTTGAAGTTGTCAACAGTTTTGGACTGAACTGTTTCTTCACTAAGGGAATTCCACAGTGGAACAGCACGAGTTGAGAAGAAGTTGGAACGTTCTCTCCGTGAGCTTCTTTGTTGCTGGAGCTTCTTGGTGTGGCCCCGGGTGTGGCTAGAGAGCGACTTATTAAAAAGCCCTGGTGTGACACCATTCTCCAGCAGCTTGTGGGTCAGGATTGCATCTCCGCGTTTCCTCCTGTACGTCAGGGTTGGGAGCTTGAGTTTCTTGAGGCGTTCAGGGTACGAGAGGTTCTTACATTTGGTTGGTAGTTTTGTAGCCCTCCGCTGAACGCTCTCAAGGATCTTCTTGTCCACGACATAGTGGGGAACGGCAAGAGAGACTCCGTACTCAAGTTGCGGTCTGACCAGTCCTGTATATAGCTTCCTGATTGTCCTGGGAGATCTACTGGTGATATTACGTCTGATGAGACCAAGGGACCTGTTGCCATTTGCAGCTAGGTATTTGCTGTGACTATGGAATTTCATTTTGTCATCAACAATGACCCCAAGGTCTCTTTCTTTGGTGACAGTTTCCAAAGTTATGAGCTTCCCAGTACGATCTGTCATTGTATATGTCATTCCTGGGTTCTTAGGGCCAAGATGTAGGACTTTGCACTTTTCAGCATTAAACTCGAGGGACCAGGAAGAGGACCAGTTGTTGAGGGTGTGCAGATCTGCCTGCAGAGCTGCGCACTGTTGGTTGTTTGCGACTGGGCCAAACAATTTCGAGTCGTCTGCAAACAGTTTAAGGTCATTTTGCACTGACTGGGCTGAGTCATTGATGAACATGTTGAAGAGGGTAGGTCCCAGTTTAGTTCCTTGCGGAACTCCGCTGAGCACTGGAGTTGGGTTTGACATGATTTGATTCCCCTCCTCATCATACATCATCACCCTCTGTATTCTATCCTTGAGAAACTGGATAATCCATTCCCTTACATCTTGGTGGAGTTGATAGAACTCTAGTTTCCTTTCCAGGTACGAGTGTACTACCTTCTCGAAAGCTTTGGCTTGGTCCAGCAAGAGTACGTCAACTGGAAGGCCTTCCTCAATCATCTTGGTGATTATGTCATATGATTGAATTAGGTTTGTCTCCACAGAGCGACCCTTCCTGAAACCATGTTGTCCATCGTATAACAGGCTGTTAGTTTCCAGATGTGCAACGATTGCATCATTTAAGACGCCTTCCATGACTTTTGATGGGACAGAAGTCAGGCTGATGGGTCTGTAATTCTGTGGTTTATCTTTCTGTCCTTTTTTGAAAACTGGCATGACATTTGCTGTTTTCCAGTCAGAGGGAATAGTTTTGGAAGCTATTGACATCTGGAATATTCTTGTCAGGGGTTCCGCTATTTCAGCTGCGGTCTCCTTCAGCAACCTAGGATGGATGCCATCGGGTCCCTTTGCCTTGGATGGGTCCAAAGTTTTTAGGCGCTTGTAAGTATCACAAGCTGTGAACTGGATCGGTGGCATAGGGTGTTTGATGTGGGTGGTTGGCATATCCGGTGGGGGGCATCCAGGGTCTTTAGAGAAATTTGACGAGAAGCATTGATTGAGGGTATCTGCCATTACCAATGGGTCGGTTATTTTGGTTCCATCGCTGGAGGTAAAATGATGGATCGACCTGCGGCTTGGGTTGTTTGAAGTGACATATCTCCAAAACTTTTTTGGATTGGTTTTTGCCTCTAGTGCTATCGACTCTTCATATCTTATGGTTGCTTTTCTGGTCGCATTTCTCAGTTCCTGGCCTTTTTGTACTGCTCTAGATGGGCTGCACTCTCACAATTTTTATACTTTTTCCAAGCTTTCTTTTTCTTATTAATGACTTTTTTTAGCTGTGGTGACATATACGGAAGGGTTCTGGGACGTTCTGAGAAGTAAGTTTTCGTATGCTTCAACTCAAGACTCAGTAGTATGTCCTTGAAAAGCTCCCAGGATGCTTCAGTGTCTTGTTGCAAGGAGTTTTCCCATTCAATCTCTTGTAGGTCCTGGCGTATTTTCTTGTAATCAACAAACGGTCGTTTGATTTTGTTGGTTGGTATCTGATTCAAGATTATTGCACTCAGGATACAAAGATGGTCGCTTGCTCCAAGGGGGGGTAAGTTTGCTGTTGACATAATTTTTTCGGGGTTGTTTGACAGAACGAGATCAAGGAGAGATGGAGTTTGATGATCTCTATGTCTGGTAGGGAACTCAACTGTCTGGACCAGCAGGTTATCAGCAAAGGCTTCAAGAGTTGGATTGGTATAGTTGTTTTGAAGAGTAAAGCCTAAACCATCGACCCACCTGGTGTCCGGCATGTTAAAGTCTCCTGTGATGATGACATTTTTGGGGTTACATATTGTCATTTCATTTATAATATTTGCCACATACTGAAATGATTCTTCGGAGCTGGGGGAGGAAGGGCTACGGTAAATCACGCCAATTCTAAACTTTTCAGACCCTACTGTCAATTCAACCAGGATAGACTCTACCCAAAAATAATTGGCACTTGTGAAAAGGTCAATGTTATTTACCTTCAAGGCTGACTTGATGTATATGGCAACTCCTCTCCTCACATTGGGTCTGTCCAGATTCGAAATGACTGTGTATCCTGGTATCTGAATATGGCTATCCTCCAGTCTATTTTGAGAGTTTTTTGGGCAAATTTCACTTAAGCACACAACGTCTATATCTTCGTGAGCCAGCAACACTTTTAGCTCATTCAGCTTGTTTGGCAAGGAGTCAATGTTTGTTGACAACACTTTCATCACTTGTTTCTGTCTGCTTCTTCTTCTTCCTGAGCCCGCTGGAACTAGCACGTCATCGTTGGATGACGGACTTTCGTCTGCTTCACTAGATGCTGCGTCAGTTGAATAAGAATCTGGCGAGTTGTATTCCGATTCAACAGAAAGAACGCAGCTAGTGTCAGATTTGGCAGTTTCAAAACTGCATTCCGATGAATGTTCTTGAGCTGATATGGAACTACTATATAATACACTGTTAAATGACACTAAACTACTATTTACATGTCTTTCGTCTGGCTGTGCATCTAGTGCTCCATCGCCCCCAATGCTGGGGGTGGATGTGGCTGTTGTAGATTCATTGACTGGACTGCATTAGAGCTTAGTATAAAGAGGCACATATTAGGTGTTAATTTATTTGGATTTTCATCTGGCTTTTTGTTGATAATTTGATTAATTCCTGGTAATGCTTCTGATCCGTTTTTACTTGGGAGGGGTGGCCAGTCTGATCTTCGATCATTAGTTGCAGAGGCTAGATGGTTTGTCCTCGGTGATTCTCTCTGATAAAAATGTGAGCTGGGATGTTTTGAGGAAGGAATCTTATGGGGGATGCTTGATGCTTTGGGTAGAATGGTGTTCTGTGGGTGAAAGTGTTGGGTGGTTTCATAGAGTGTTTGGTCTGGTGTGATTGAGCTGCATTTGCTTCCATTACTGCAAATGGGTAAGGTATGGCTTTTTCTGTTGCTATTTGGAGTGTTAGTGCTCTTTTTTTTATATGCAGGGCATAAAGTTTTATTGGTAGAATCATGGGGGTCTTTGCAGTTGATACATTTTGGCTGATCATTTTTACAGTTTGTCATTCCAATGGGATAGGGGCTTTTACAATTATTGCATACTTGTAATATTTCACTGCATACGTATTTTGTGTGTCCTAGTTTTAACCATTTTTGGCACTGGATATGTTTTGGCTTGTAGGGTTTCATTTGTCCAAAGAGGAATATCTGGCCCAGGTTATTATTTTCTTCTCTCAGTGAAAATAAGAAAGACTTGCTTATCTTTTGGCCATTGGCATCTGGTTTACCCAGTTGGGTTACATCAGCAACTGGGATTGGGTTACCTGTTCTGTCAAAAGGCCCTTCCTTTAGCTCCTGAATAGGTATTTCTGGAGAGATGTTGTACACTACTATTTTAGTTGTGTTTTGGTTTGGGGTCCAGAGAGCAGATTTTATTGGGATGTTAAGAAGACATTTTGAATTCTGTAAAATATCTTCTGATTTAGAATCTTGGAGGGCTATTAGCAGAGATCCATCACTGTAAATGTTTAAAGAGAACATTGATTTTAACAGTTTGAAGATTGCAACCCTTAATAGAGCTATCTTTTTTACCTCAAAGGAGATATCAGGAGAGATTTTTAAGTATATTCCAAGGTTTTGTGAGGGAAGAGTTGGATCATGGAAAGGGGAATTATTTTTGATAGGGGAGATTTTTTTTTTCACTTCCACCATTATGCTATTCATTGACCCATCATTTGAGTTTTGAAAAAGTGAGCTTGACCTGCCAAGAGGTAGAACACTTTTGGTAGTACTTGGGGTAGGATCCGCGGGACTTTTTTGGGGGGTGTTCTATGCATTCTCTATTGGAATAAGCTTTAATACTAGCAAAAAGAGAAAAAAATTAATTTTATAATACCAGACTGTCTGCTCTCTTTCAAAGAGAGGACTTCACCATCCACAAAAAAACACCACAGTGTGGTCCAGAAGATGGTTTGGTGCACGATTGATTCAGTTGACTGGTGATAAATCAAGGTAAATATCACAAGAACTTTATTATAAAATTCTTAAAGCGTTGCTGTTGTTATGGTTACAGTCTTAATAGATTTTTATTATGCTTCCAATCTTGGTTTGCTGACTTATCTTCTTATTCTTCCATACTTTTTTTAACTGTGAAAAAAACACCCTGTGCCTTGGCTATTCTACTTTTAACATCATCACTGCTCCCACTGTCTTTACTAATAACACTACCAAGGTAAGTGAAGCTGTCCACCAGATCAGTCTTTTTTTTTACTCAACATCACATTTTCATCTTCACTTATTCCTAACCTTAGTGACTTAGCATTCTTAACATTACCTTTCAAATCTATTCTAGCACCCTGAACTCACAAAACCTCTGAAGTTTCAAAAAATGAAGTTCATTCATTTTGCTCACACTTTCATCTAAGATGCTTAAATCATAATCCAAGTCCAGGAGAGTTTTTCTTCCCCATTTGATTCTGTGGTCTCCTATTGCCTTTTCTGTACTCCTTATGACAAAGTCCATTAAAATGATCCATATAAAGGGGGATAGAACACAACCCTGCTTAAATCCTGATTTAATGCAAAACCAGCTGCTAACCTCATTTCCTACCTTAACCGCAGCAGTATTATTTTTGTACACAGCAATAATCATTTTCATGTTTTTGTCTGGTATACCGTATAAGGATAAAACCTTTGCTAAAGCTCTTTTATCAACGGAATCAAACACTTGCTCAAAATCTGTAAAACCGAGGACCAAAGGTGTTTGAGAACTAGGACACTTCTCATCTATTAACCTAAGAGTAAAAATTTGGTCGACGCATCCTCTACCTTTTCTAAAACCGCACTGTTCTTCTCTTAAAACTTTGTGTAAAACATCTGTCAGTCTAAAAAGTATCATATTACTAAGTAATTTGCTACCTACAGAGACCAAACTAATGTCTTGATAATTACAACACTCATTCTTATCACCTTTCTTCTACAGTGGTTTAATTAAAGTTTTCCTAAAATTGTTAGGTGCTTCCCCTTTTTCAAAATCATATTCATAATCTTTAGTAACTTATTTCTAACCTCAGAGCCACCATATTCAAGAAACTCATTTACCACACTATGAGCACTTAGAGCCTTATAATTTTTAAATCCTTTTAGACTGTTGCTAATACTTCCTCACAAAACAGATCTTCCTTTACATCCAAGGTATCACAAATGCCTAATATCCGGACTTGCCATCATAATTTCTTCTCAGCTTCTCTCCCTGATGAGGTGAGATATAACTCCAGACTTTCGCCTATAGCCTGTGTAAGTTAGCTGATTCTATTAAGTAGGTTTGCCATTATCTTCAGTCCTTATTTTGTATCTAAAAGTTGTTTCATAGTGTTATACAAGGCCAATAAAGTACTTTTTTCTAGGGGATTAGTTGATTTTTCCAAATATGCCAATCACCATTATTGCAATGGCATTTCAGCCCATTGACAGTAGTAGCCATAGTAGAACCAATTCATGTGAATTAACAAATGTGAATTATACAGGTTTTTTTTCAAAAACCACTTTGTGTGTTTTAAAGAAAAGACACAAAAAGTACTTTTTAAAATTTAGGAGATAAGTTTTTTTTTCAGATAAAAGTGGAAAAAGGTTTTTTCAATGTCTAAAGGGAGGAGGAGGTAATTACTACGTTTTGGATATGACCTCTTCTGCCACAAATGCAGCCACTTCAGACCATGGGCAAAATTTTATTTAATGGCTGCATTAGTAAAATTGTCTGATGGCATTCCAGTCAATGGTAGAATTTACAACAAGTTAGTCCAAAGTTGGTGCAAATTTATTTGTGAATTATTGTTAAATAAAATAGCGCTTCAATTTGTTAAAAGTACAGGAACTATAAAATCTACTTTTTATCAATAGCTAACATTTTAGGCTATACCAATAGAATATATATAAACTAATAGAATAAATACCAATAGAATATATTGTACCAATAGTATAATAGAATAAAAAAATTTGCAGACAAACTCATAATAATATAGGTTTTCATTTCCAACAGGAGTCCTCAGTTACAGCCAATCATCTGAACGAATTTGTTTCCTCCATAGTTCAGAGCCTCGCTCCCCTCTCTTTTGACACTCTTTAAAACTTGTGCTCTCTCAATTCCCCTGTTATTTCGCTCTCAGATGTGCTGACAAAAGTTCAGAACATTAAAAGTGCAGTACTTGTCTACAAGACATCCCGATTTTACTAATGAAAGCCTTTGCTGACAATCTCTCAGAACCTTTGTCCTTACTTTTTAATAAAATTACCTCTACTGGTAAATCCCAAATTGTTGGAAATTAGATTTTGTTACTCCCATTAAGAAGCAAGGTAATAAGAAAGATTTTGATGGTGTCCAGCCCATTACTCTTACACCAGCTTTCTCCAAGTTATATGAAAGCTTTTTAGCTGAATGGTTGAAAGTAAAGATAGTCCTAAATGTTGACCAAAGACAATACCAAAACTTACGCCCTGCATCTACCACCTTGTTCATTTTATGGACACAATATGCAACACACTTGAAAAACAAAAACCTGGCTCACTGTTGTTGCAATGGAATTGAAAAAAAGCTTTTAATTTAATCAATCACAATACGCTGGTAGAAATACTATCCAAGAGTTTCTAGTTGACCCCTAATTAATTAGAATAATTTCGTTTTTTCTCTAATAGAATGCAAGTCGTCAAATTCCTGAATTTATATTCTGATCTCTTCCCAATCTATAATGGTGTGCCCCAGGGAACCCTTTTAAGTCCAATTTTATTTCTTGCAACGATAAACAACCTTGGTGTCGATTTCCGGAGAAAGATGGAAATTTGTTGATGATCTGACTGTCTTCAAGGCATGTTTCAAAAATTTGAAAAGTAGTCCAAAGGACATTTTGGAATTGATATCAGACCAAGCTTTTACTAATGATATGAGAGTTAATCCCTTAAAGTCAATGATTTTAACTATTCATTTTCTTATAACTCCCTCTTCTTTCTCCTGCCCAATCCCCCCTGAATTGTATGTCACCACTATGAAATTACTGGGTATTACCATCTCAAGTGACTTAATTGCCATGTTAATGATGTTTCAAAATGTGCAAATGCTGCATTTTCACTCCTTAGACTCCTTGAAAAATTTAAATGTTCTAAATCGCATTGTTTGAAGATTTCCCTCTCATTTGTACACCTAACCCTTGAGTACGCCTGTCCTGTTTGGCATCCTTGCATCTCCATTGAATTGTCGGACAGAATAGAGGCAGACCAAAAAAGAGGAAAAAATTAAATTAAAAAATTTAAAAAATTAAAAATTTTTAAAATTAAAAAACTAAAAAAATTTAATGAGGAAAAATGCTTTATATTTCCCTTCTTTTGAGAGCCAACCTTGTACTCTTAAGGAAAGGAGAGAAAAAATTTCCTTGCATTTTGCTAACAATGCCTTTCCTAACCATAGGACAACTACCCCTTTCCCTAGTCAATATTCACCCCTTCTACCCCATCTCTAACGTTATGCTTCAACAAAAATCCCCTTCCTTGCTCAAATAAAGTTTTCTGCTGAAAGATATAGGAACACTTTCATCCCTTACATAGTTGACATATTTAATCAGTGAGTCTCATCCCCCTCTTTATCTCCCTTTTCCCCATATATTTTTAATGTTTCATTTTACAAATTTTGAGCTTTCTATTTTTTTGGTAGCATAACTGAATTGTTTTTGTTTAAATTATTCCCTTTTGAATTTTATGAGTTTTTCTTAGTTTTGACATTTTGCTGATTCGAGATTGCCTTTTTTAATTTTTGAGTTTTAATTGTTTTTGACATTTTTACTTATATTACATTGAAGCTAGAGTGCGAATTCGGCCCATTTGGGCTTGTGATAGCCGTATTTAAAAATAAATCCTATCTTATCATCTAAATATCATGTGAAACAAGGAAAAGAGAGGATATAATAAATGAAACATAAAGGATTGTGTCGGCCAGTTGCAACGTGTAAAGACGAAAAACATGTAAATATTTCGACAAGGATCTCCACCAAGTCGTCTTCAGTGCTCACATAATACAAGATACGGAATCGAACCTTTTGAAGGTTTATTGTAAAGGTTAGATTTTTTTTTCTTTTTTTTATGATACTGAGGACAACTTGGCGGAGGTCCTTGTCGAAACATTTACTTGTTTTTCGTCTTTATATCTTGTTACTGGCTGACAAAATCCTCGTTTTCTCACCTATTTTATATATAGGCGAGAAAATTTTCTTATATCCTGAGGATTTATTTTATTAAGAGGATATTTATATCCTCCTTTTTCTTGTTTCATACATTACATATAGACAGTCTGGTCATAGAATGTATTTATATCAGCTAAGTACTACCAGAAGCTGGAAAACTTACTAGAAACCTAGTCATTTATTACGAGCTAGCAACCTGATCCTTTATAGCATTTATACTCGCAACCTAGTGAGAAGCTGTAAAACTTACTAGCAATCTAGTTATTTATTGTCAAAGTGTTTATCTTTCTAAGCATTTGAACAATAGGGTTACTATTAAGCTTTTTTGTTACTATAATCCAATATTTAAGTATAATTAACAAAATTGAAGAGTTCTATCAATAAGCCACAGTAAACTCTGGATCAGATACAGAATCACATGAACACTGGTAGTGCTTCTTATATTCTCATATGTCCATATTTCAGATCATCAGTATCTACAGTAATATCTTGAATTTAAAGATACGGGCAAGCCTGTTGAGCCTGGAGGTACTCTAATTCAGAATACATGATTTTGGCTGCTTGCAGGTGCTCAAAAATTCTGTCGAAAACTCGATTTCTACTAGTTCATGGGGCAGTTACTATCACTACCACTTTTGAAAATAAATATACAGTACTTCTCTGAGGATGTCTTAACCAGCACTGGCTAGTACCTTTTACAAATCTCTCAATAGGATCCTTTGCAATGCCTGCATTTTTCATCCTTGTATTAAAAATACCAACATAAAAAAAATATGTATCTTTTACTTTCCATGCTTGAATCTAGCTTGATGGCAAGATCTCTAGCGTAACTTTAGCTCAATGCGAAATTATGAAAAGCATTGTTTTGTGTTATTGTTAGCTTACTGCCATTTCTCTTCTAACTATTTAAGATGGGTGAAATTTGACATAACATTTTTAGTAACTTCAAGTTTCGGTGATATTTACATCACAGGAAAAAGTGCAGATCAAGGACAGTGAATGTCAACTTATACATTGCTTTTCTGCTATTTTAATTCGCCCCTAAATGCCAAGTAACTTTCCCCTAAATCAAACAAATCTTAGATTCTGAAATATCCTGAAGGATATTTTATCAAAGTCTGAAAATTTTAAGTTTTAGGATAAATCTTGCAAAATGGAAGCCTAGCTTTGAGTATTGAGTGACCAAGGGAAAGACAATTTCTGCCCATTTTTTGTAAGATTTTATTTGTTTTTATTTCTGTTTATTTTAAGTTTTATATTTTGTTGCTTCATATCCTGGCTTTGACAATGGCTCTTTATGTTTAAACTAATTTTTTTAAAGTATTTTCTAAAATTAATCCGCAAAGAGAGACGGGTCCTATGTACTAACCGCCAGTATCATACAACAAAGTATCCTCAATTACAACAAGGTATCAGTATCATACAACAAAGTATCATACAACAAATGGATGCTTAGCAGTAATATCTTAAAGCTTACGTTTTGCTTCCCCATGATTTTAGCTGTCTACTGGCCTCTTCTTTATAGGAAATTGCAGGAACAAGGGGTATCATTGTCCATGTTTTTTTTATTGCTGTGAGTAAAAGAGCTAACTTTGACTTGTTAATTATCAGAGCCAAGTACGAAACATAATCCTGATCCTTAGTTGTTTCAGCTGCAAGTACGACTGATGATATAGACTTAAAATATGAAATTGACAGATCTATTAGGGTGTTTCTAAATTGGGCGTAGACATGCAAGGAAAGAGAATCTTTGCATCATAGTTACAACAGTAAAAAAATAAACAAAACAACATACAATAAAGGCAGCAGAGGAATGTAAAGAATAAGAGAGAGAGAAACAAATCAAGACTAAATTAACCAAAACAATCGACTTTCATCTGTAAAAAAATATGTGCAGATTTGAAAAAGGACAGACAAAATGCTGTTTAGTTTCATACCGCCTTTCCCAGGAAAAAAAGAGCATGTTGTCATTTCTTGTTTATTTACAGGCACCAAGATGATTTCAATTGAAGGCTTCCATGCTTTTCCAGTTTCTCTGCTAGAAATTGAGTGCTTGACTCATTGATTTTCTGAAAGAAGTCCAACCCAATCACTTCAAATGGAAGAACATGAATCTGATAGTTCACCTGTTATGGTATAGTACATTAAGTTTGAATCTGTCAGTAAATGGTTTTACCAAAGATATACTTATATTAAGATAAGCTGTCTTTCTAAACAGTGTGTATTTGAAAAAAACAAATGGTTCTAGATCAGCTCCAGGGCTAAGCTGAGGAAAAGATGGTTTGGATAGAAAATAGTTTCATATTAAATAACATATTAACAATAGCGTTAAGATGCTTAAATAAGAAAATAAAATTTAATTGTCATCTCAGCTATAAAAGCTGATTATCTGATTCTAATGATGCAAGACTATCTTGAAAATGCTACTACTGCTACTACTAGCAAATCATTGCAGTACTAAGCCACCTGAGTCCAATACAGCTACGCACGCTCCTCCTCCATCCCAGTACATTCAAAGCCTCCCTCTTTACACCCTCCCAGGAAGTTCCCAATTCCCTTAAACCTTTCTATACGACATCTTCCCACCTTAACCGAGGGCGACCAGCTTTTTGTTCAGCCCTAGACGGTTGGCCAGAAAGGACAATTTTTGAAAATCTGTCATCTTTCATCTGCAGAATGTGCCGTAGCCATCTCAGCCTTTCTCTTATTATAGCCCTAGATAGCTTGAAAAAAAAATCTTAAAATTAGCCTGTTAGTACTTTTCTCTTTGTCATCCTGTTTTATATTAAGAGGTTGCAATGTTTACACTACTAAGTGTGATATAAATAGATTTTGTCAGTCTCAACTATTTAAGTTTATTAATAAGAATAAAACCTAACAAAATACACACATATATATAATATACAAAAGCATAACTATTTGAGTTTATTAATAAGAATAAAACCTAACAAAATACATGCATATACATAATATACAAAAAACATAATTTTTCAACTAAATCTTCTAGCCTGCCCATGAACATGCAAAGGCAAGTTGTCCTAGGGACGTGCTAGGAGTAGAAAAAAAAATATTAGTACTGGTTATAAGCATAAATTAATTATACGAAAAATAATTAATAATAAATTGATAATTAAAAAAAAACATATTACCTACTGAGTTGCTACTGGAGTCATTGTTATAACGCAAAAAAAAGAAATCCATACAATCCACTGTACTCCTTCATAACCTCAAACAACAAATAGAAGAAAAAAAAAAGTAAAAATGACAAATAATAGGCTAACTTAAAAATCTCAATTAGAATACATTTTTTCCTCAAATTTATTTCTAAATTCTTCAAGCCTTTTTTTTGTCATGAATTGTCTTATCATTACTGTTTCATAATTTCATTCCTTGATAAATAGAGGAGAGCTTAGATCTTGTAGTGATGGCAATTGGAGAAGACAATACCCTTCTTGTTTAAGCATTGCTTGAGATGTGTGTAAGATTATTGCGTTCCTGCTAATGCAGGCTTTATTTGTATGATTATTTTGGACATAGGGGTACCTACTAGTTAGTTTGGTTAGGAAAACCATCAGCATTAGGTTTTCTGCAATCTGTACTACTGCAGTCATGACATAACAGGAGATGCTTGGTGATCTGCAGTACTGCAGTCCTGATCTAACATTAGATGCCTGGTGATCTGCTCTACTGCAGTCATGATACAACAGCAGATGCTTGGTGATCTGCAGTACTGCAGTCCTGATATAATAGCAGATGTTTGGTGATTCGCAGTACCTCAGTTCTGATACAACAGCAGATGCTTGGTGATCTGCAGTACTGCAGTCCTGACCCAACATCAGGTACTTGGTGATCTGCTGTACTGCAGTCATAATACAACGGCAGATGCTTGGTGATCTCCAGCACTGCAATCCTGATGTAATAGCAGATGCTTGGTGATTCGCAGTACTGCAGTCCTTGTACAACAGCAGATGCTTGGTGATCTGCAGTCCTTTGTGTAAAAGATATGACTCAGGAAACTCCTTCTTCAAACAGAGGAAATATGGTGAATACAGCTCTTCTAATTCTTAGTTTTAACCACTCATTTTTTTTTTAATTAACCTTGTAATTTTGCTTTTATAAGCGTTTATAAATTATTAATTATTGTTAAGCAAGGCATGGTTTTCTATTTAGAAAAGGGGTAGATTGAATTCTGGGAAATTAGCGAAGCAGGGATCAGTTCAAAAGTAAAATGAGTATGAACTGATTTATAATTTAACCACTGATAAATTAGGGAAATCCAACATTATTTTTGGTCCTTCAAAACAGTGCCAAAAATGGCAAATTATATAGAAATCGTAAATCATATTTGGAGTCATCAAATTTCCCAGAAACTTCTCCAAGAAAGTTTGGTGTTTTCCTAAAATCAAATCAAGAAGAGTTCTTAATTCTCAAAATAATTTCAAAATCAAGTCTTATTTCTAAAATGAAAGACATTGTATCTTAAGTTCGGAATTATTGTGTAAATATATCCTTTACTTGAACAGCAGTCTTCCTTAAGGCCGTGATTAAGTGAACTGATGGAACTCGGAAATCCCATGTTAAATTGAAAATTTATATTTAAAAAATACTCAAGTATTCATTGGCGGAAGATACCGCTTTTAATATCAGGCCATAGCTTCTTGAAGATGCTACAAAATGTTTGAAAGGATTTTGCTCTATTTCCTCTAATTGCTTAGAAATCATAGAAAATGTCTAGGTCTTTTTCACAAGTGTACTCGATAAAGGATATTGCTTTTAGAACCAAATCGGTACTATCATGAGCAGAAGACAATAACCTTTAAGATGATTGGAACCATTTTTCGGAACAGTCCCCTAGAATATTTTCAGCTGCCTGAAATTTTTACAAGCCGGTTGCCAGAAAGAATAGTTTCAGATCGCCGATAATACCCCATAGAGACCAAAATGACAAGCTGGTATAATCAGCTGCTTGTTAATAGAGTGTGAAATTTTCATAAATTAATTTCAATGCAATGAAGAAACCTAGAAATGAGAAATAGTCAGGAGCTTTCAGTAAAGTTGTGCTCACAAAGCCACAATCATTTGGAAAATTAAATCAAAGCGAGGTATACATCTTAAAAGTGTTACTACACATAGACAGCGCCTTTGTAAAAACTATTTGGAGCTTGGTAGATGTAAATATCCAAAATACCTAATAATGCGGTACGCCGAAGAATTAGACTAGTCAAGAGATTTAGGTCAAGCGACAAACCTTGAGGAGGAGGAGAATCCCATAGCTTCTTCCCCGTTGCCCTACCGGATCGTGACTGGTGGTAGAAACTTGGATTGCGACGAATTGAAGGATTGCCGACGGATTTTTGATCCTGCATTTTTCGTGCGCGATCTAGAGACTAAAGTTTGGAAGCTCTGGTGAGGAGGAAACAACCCGTAAAAGTCATAGAACCTTAACGAAATTTACACCACCAGATTTAGCGTATCAGAGAATCCTACTGTAGAAGTTTCAAGCTCCTATCTACAATTAAAAAAAAAAAAAGTTTTTTTAAGTGAAAGTAAGGAGCGACATTAAAACTTAAAACGATCAGAAATTACTCAGTATATGAAAGGGACTTTTTCTCTTCAAACCATGAGCCCTTTCGCGACATTATAGGACCACTGAGTCGATACGATCACCCCTGGGAAAAAAACAAATTAACACGCATCTATAGATTGGGGTTTGAAACTTCTACAATAAGGTTCTCTGAAACGCTGAATCTGATGGTGTGATTTTTGTTAAGATCGTATGACTTTTAGGGGGTATTTCCCCCTATTTTCTAAAATGAAGCAAATTTTTTCAGGCTCGTAACTTTTAATGGGTAAGACTAATCTTGATGAAACTTATATATTTAGCATAAAATGCCATTCTTTTGATATAACTATTGGTATCAAAATTCTATTTTTTTAGAGTTTTGGTTACTATTGAGCTTGGTCGCTCCTTACTACAGTTCGTTACCACGAATTGTTTAAAAATGTGGAATTTTGTATTTTTTGTCAGAAGGCAGATCACAGATGCGTGTTTATTTGTTTTTTTTCCAGGGGTAATCGTATCGACCCAGTGGTCCTAGAATGTTGCGAGCCAAAAAAATCGGAGGGCGCCTAGGCCCCTGTCGCACGCTAATTATTTTTCCAAAGTCACCGGATCCAAATTCTGAGATAGCCATTTTATTCAGCGTAGTCGAAAATCCTTACAACTATGCCTTTTGGGATGACATACTCCCCACAGTCCCCGTGGGAGGGGCTACAAGTTACTAACAGTGACCAGTGCTTGCATATAGTAATGATTATTGGGAAGTTTACAGACGTTTTCTGGGGCGTTTTCATTTGGTTGGGGGCAGGGGTTGAGAAGAGGGGGATATGTTGGGGGAACTTTCATGGAGGAATTTGTCATGGGGGAAGAAAATTTCCATGAAGGGAGCGCAGGATTTTCTAGTATTATTTAAAAAAAACAATGAAAAAATAAATGTGACAAAGTTTTTCAACTGAAAGAAACAGAATATTCCTGTTATTATTTTCCTGCAAATATTAATTCCTGTAAATATTCCATAATAATTTCTGTTAAAAGAAACAGAAATTATTACGCATATGAGGGGCTCAGCTCCTCATAATACCTCGCTAATTACGCTAAAGTATTTTTAGAAATTTCGACTATTTATTCTACGGCTCTTGTTATTCAGGGGTCATTCTTAAGAAATTGGGACAAAATTTAAGCTTTAGTGTGAAGAGTGAGGTACTGACGAGGGGGTGAACCCCCTCATATATGTAATAAAAATATGAGAATACAGATGTTCGTTACGTAAGCTAATTTGTAAGTTGCGTATATCTTTAACTAATAAAAACATTCATATAAAATTAGAAGTTCTAGTTGCCTTTTTAAGTAACCAAAAAATCGGAGGGCAACTAGACCTCCATCCCCGCTTCTTTTTTTTCCTCAAAATCATTTGATCAAAACTATGAGAAAACCATTTAGCCAAAAAAAAAAAGGCAAATTTTTTTTTAATTATTCATCTGCGGAGAGCATAAATCAAAACATGCATTGATTCAAAAACGTTCAGAAATTAAATTAAATAAAAACAAGTGTTTTTTAACTTAAAGTAAGGATTGACATTAAAACATAAAACGAACAGAAATTACTTCAAAAATGGAAGGGGCTGCTTCCTCATCAACGCCCCGCTCTTCACGCTAAAGTCCGACTCTTTCTCTTAACTCTATTTTTAAAACAGTAAAAAACTTTAGCGTAAAGAGCGGGGCGTTCACGAGGAAGCAGTCCCTTTCATATACGAAGTAATTTCTGTTCGTTTTAAGTTTTAATGTCACTCCTTACTTTCAGTTATTTTTTTTTTCAATTTAATTCGTAAGAAAACTTTGGTTTTCTGAGAATCCTCGAAGAAAGCTTTCAACTAAGTTTGGTGTTTAGTTTCGAATTAATCAACTGAGGTATTTTAAATAGCCTATCCCTAGGAAAAAAAAGTGGAAAAACAATAAATTTTAAAATGCACTCTGTGCATGCCGTCACAGTTTCATATACATGGGCATTTTGTATTTGAGAATGATAGTGCTCTTTTGCTCATTTTCTCTTCTCCCTTGGTCGGTAACCAAGCTTTGCAAGACCCAGCCAAATATATTTGGCAGCCAAATATATAGTCAGCCGACCATTTGTCGGCTGAAGCATCTCGCCAAAGGAAGCTGTCTATCAAAACCTCTCACAAGACTTGATAATTGGTACTATTTGAAGTTTTGACAATCGACGGTCTCTAGAGAATTAAAAGACAGAAGACTAACCTAACTTCAATTTTGAAGCTCGATGTTTTCAAGTTCACTTAATCACGGCCTTAACACAAACAAAGTCTGGGCTCAGTAATATAAGAATCTTGTTTAAAGTACAGTGTCAACATAGGGCATTTACCACATCCATTAGAAATTCATCTCACATTTAGGCAATATTAAGGAGAAAAGTTTACAACTCTAGATTTTGAATGAACCTTGTCAATGAATTGTCTCAGACAAATCCAGTGAACGGACTAGAAATTATATGTGACCCGAAAGTAATTACTTTGTTCCTTATAAATGCGTTTGTTTTAATTGTAATGCCTTAGTTTATCTGCTGATGACGACCACTGGTGTATGCCGTCAAAATATCCAGTTTTTTTGTATCTGTTTCACTGTCTGATGATAGGGCTTATCCCCATTTGAACTTTTAGTTGTAAGTGCAGTATCAAATAGGCCATTTTGGTTAGGATTTAAGAAAAATATATTATTTGGACATAGGATTTTTATGGCACTTGGTATTAACCAAGTGACATATAGCAATCGCAAGTTCTGTCGGTCTGTCAGTTGGTCTGTCGGTCCCAGTTTTGCTACTTTAGGCACTTCCAGGTAATCTAGGACGATGAAATTTGGCAGGCATATCAGGGACCGGACCAGATTAAATTAGAAATAGTCTTTTTCCCGATTTGACCATCTGGGGGAGGGGGCTGTTAATTCGGAAAAAATAGAAAAATTGAAGCATTTTTAACTTACGAAATGGTTGATCAGATCTTAATGAAATTTGATGTTTGGAAGGATATCGTGTCTCAGAGCTGTTATTTGAAATCCCGACCGGATCTGGTGACACTGGGGGGGAGTCGGTAGGGGGAAACTTAAAATCTTGGAAAACACTTAGAGTGGAGAGATCGGGATGAAACTTGGTGGGAAAAATATGCACAAGTCCTAGATAAATGATTGACATAGTCGGAACGGATCACTCTCTTAGGGGTAGTTGGGGGGGGGGGGTAATTCTGAAAAATTAGAAAAAATGAGGTATTTTTAACTTACGAACGGGTGATCGGATTTCAATGAAATTTGATATTTAGAAGGATATCGTGTCTCAGAGCTCTAATTTAAATCCCAACCGGATCTGGTCACATTGGGGGAGAGTTGGGAGGGGAAAACCTAAAATCTTAGAAAACACTTAGAGTGGAGGGATTAGGATGAAACTTGGTGAGAAAAATAAGCACAAGTCCTAGATACATGATTGACATAACCGGAACGGATCCGCTCTCTTTGGGGTAGTTGGGGTGAAAAATTAGAAAAAATGAGGTATTTTAACTTACGAACTGGTGATCGAATCTCAATGAAATTTGATATTTAGAAGGAAATCGTGTCTCAAAGCTCTTATTTTAAATCCTGACCGAATCTGGTGACGTGGGGGGAGTTTGGGGTGGGGGAACCTAAAATCATGGAAAACGCTTAGATTGGAGGGATCGGGATGAAAACTGGTGGGAAAAATAAGCAGAAGTCTTAGATACGTGATTTAAATAATTGGAAAGGATCCGATCAACTGGGGGGGGGGGTTAATTATGAAAAATTAGAAAGAATGATGTATTTTTAACTTACGAAGGAGTGATCGGATCTTCATGAAATTTCATATCTAGAAGGACCTCGTAAATCAGATCTGTTATTATAAATCTCAACTGGATCCAGCTTCATTTGGGGGGGGGGCAGATGGGCGGGACCGGAAATCTTAAAAATAATTTCCTAATATTTCCGGAAAGAAAATACTTAAAGCGGAGAGATCAGGATGAAACTGGATGGGAAGAATAGAAACCTGTCTAAGATACGTGACTGGCATAACCGGACCGGATCTGCTCTCTTTGGTGGATTTGGAGGGGGGGTATTTTGAAAATTGAGGTATTTGTAACTTACGAAAGGGTGACCAGATCTTAATGAAATTTGATATTTAGAAGATCTTGTGCTTTAAAGCTCTAATTTTAAATTCCGGCCAGATCCTGTGACATTGGGGGGAGTTGGAGGGGGAAATCGGAATTCTCGGTAAACTTGAAAATTGGGGTATTTTTATGTTACGAATAGGTGGTCGGATCTTAATGAAATTTGATATTTAGAAGGAATTCATGTCTCGGAGCTCTCAAATCCCGACCAGATCTTTTGACATTGGGGGGAGTTGGGGGAAGAAATCTTGGAAAACACTTGGAGTGGAGGAATCGGGATGAATCTTGGTGGATAGAATAAGCAAATGTCCTTGATACGTGATTGACGTAACCGTACTGAATTCGCTCTCTCTGGGGGAGTTGGAGGAGGGGTTCAGTGATTTGACGAGTTTGGTGCTTCTGGACGTGCTAGGACGATGAAAATTGGTAGGCGTTTCAGGGAGCTGCACAAATTGACTTGGTAAACTCGTTTTCCCAGATTTGACCATCGGAGGGGGCTAAGGGGAGAGGAAAAATTAGAAAAAAATGAGGTATTTATAATTTACGAGTGGGTGATCGGATCTGAATGAATTTTGATATTTTGAAGGGCATCATGACTCAGAGCTCTTATTTTAAATCCTGACCTTCATTACGCCTCTGATTTTCCTTTTAAATCAATCTATTGATTCTTAGAATTGTGTTAGAGCTCATACCATATGAGCTCTTGGCTCTTAGCTCTTCTTGCCTCGTCACAAGTGCCATATGAGCTCTTAGCTCTTGTTTGATATGCTAACAGTTATTAAATATTGGAAAATTCATGCTTTTGATCTGCTAACGAAAGTAGAATAATCGTTAACTTCTTCTGTTTAACTTTTTTCTAATTATTTTGGAATACATGTTGAGGTTAATTTTTATAGGAATTATTACATTATAGATTGAGCTACTTGTGCTTGCAGTAACACTCAAGCATCTTACCACTCAGCAGTCCAAACAGCATGTCCTTTCATGTCCAACAGCTTAGTTATAGTGGTAAGCTATTACTACGAGTTTTTATCCCAGAGAAAATTGGCAGATTTAGGACTAAAATGACCTCTTGCTATCCCCTATCATGATTTTGAATATACATCAATATTTTCCTCAAGCATAATAATAATTCTAGTTCTGTAAGAAGTAAATTAAATCACAATTTGATATGTTTACTGGCCTCTAGAAAAATAAGGAAACAAATGTTGTTTTTGTCTATATATGCTATCACGGAAAGTCCCTGAGAAGTAACTTTTGGAAATCTCCTGGAAACATTTATAACTGAAAAATATTTCGTCATCTTTTTTTTATATAATTCCTGTCTTTACAGGATAGTAGTCTTTCCTCTCCTTTGCACCTTGCTACACATAAATATTAAATGTGTTTCCTACTTCTTTAGCTAATAAACAAAAAAAAAAAAATTTTTTTTTAAATGAAAGTAAGGAGCGACATTAAAACTTAAAACGAACAGAAATTACTCTGTATATGAAAGGGACTTTCCTCCTCAACGCCCCGCTCTTTACGCTAAAGTTTGACTCTTTCTCTTAACTCTACCTTTTAAAACAGTAAAAAACTTTAGCGTAAAGAGTGGGGCGTTGAGGAGGAAAAGCCCCTTTCATATACGGAGAAATTTCTGTTCGTTTTAAGTTTTAATGCCGCTCCTTACTTTCATTTGAAAAAACTTGTTTTTTTGTTTAATATCTGGGCGTTTTTGAATTAATGCATTTTTTTATCTTGGCTCTCCGCGCGTAAATAAATAAAACGAAATTCGCATATTGATTTTTTTGGGCTAAATGGCTTTTTCATAGTTTCAATCGGAAGATTTTGAGAAAAAAGGAGCGAGAGAGGAGGCCTAGTTGCCCTCCAATTTTTTGATTACTTAAAAAGGCAACTATAACTTTTAATTTTTTACGAACGTTTTCATTAGTAAAAAATATACGTAACTTACGAATTAACTTTCTATATTCGTATGTTTTTATCGCGTATATGAGGGGGCTCACCCCTCGTCGATACCTCGCTCTTTACATTAAAGCTTAAATTTTGTCCCAATTCCTTAAGAATGACCCCTGAATCATAAGGTTCTCTGATACGCTGAATCTGATGGTGTGATTTTTGTTAAGATCGTATGACTTTTAGGGGGTATTTTCCCCTATTTTCTAAAATGAGGCAAATTTTCTCAGACTCGTAACTTTCGACAGGTAAAACTAATCTTGGTGAAACATATATATTTAAAATCAGCATTGAAATGCTATTCTTTTGATGTAACTATTGGCATCAAAATTCCATTTTTGTAGAGTTTTGGTAACTATTGAGCCGGGTCGCTCCTTACTACAGTTCGTTACCACGAACTGTTTGATAAATCACGATTTATTTTTACGTTCTATGTTTACAGATTTTATCGGCTTCACGTGGTGTGCATGCTAAGGCCTTTTGACTTGAGGAATGTAAAAGTCTATCAGTAATAAGAGAAAATAGTATAAAAATTTACCAAAAAGATTTGCGGCTAATTTATTTTATGGAAAATTATTTTGGGGCAAGCAAAATTTAAATAATATAAAAGATATCACGATATATTTTTACACTTTATGTTTAGAGATTATGTCGGCTACACGTGGTGTACATGTTAGGGCCTTTTGATTTGATGATTTTAAAGGCTTACCTGTAATAAGAGAAAATCGTATAAAAAGTTACCAAAAAGATTTGCGGCTAATTTTGTTATGGAATTTTTTTTTTTGGGAATGCAACATTTAAAATCAAAGAACAAATATTAATGTGTTTCCTAGTTTTTTATTTAATAAATCACTATTTATTTTTACACTTTGTGTTTAGAGATTTTGTCTCTTCATCTTTTTGTTTAAGATGCCAGTATTATTACCATTACGACAGTTTTAGCGCTTGCTCAAGTTTTCCGTATGTTTGTGGTTAGATTTTAAGTCCAACTAACGTAAATTGCTTTTCATTTGTAGCTGTTCGTCAAAGAAGAACCTGAAGATATTGGTGACAGTCACGATAACCTATTTGAAGATCCATCAAGGCGCGTTGATGCTGATCTTGATCTCACATTAGTTAAAAAGGTAGAAGGTAGTCCATCTGAGGGTTTGAAATTAAGCATTTTTCGGTGTTCAAGCTGCTCATGTGTCTTCTCCCAAAAAATTCAAAGGTAGAGAATAATGCTTATCTTATATCGTGATTAGCTTACTAGTTTCGATTTAGTAAAGAGCGCTGCGTCTCTTGTGTAGCTTTATTTACCCCCCATCCCGAAAAAAAATGAAATCGTTATATAGAACGCATTTACGTAAATTGTTTGAAGGATGCTCATTCGTACATCCTCCAATTGGATCAAATGGATTCGTACATCCTCCAATTGGAAGATGTCTCATAGAGCATGGATGGGTCCTCCATTTGGAGATATTTTAGATAGTTCAGTAAAATGGTTGACATGTTACGCTTTTTTGAAAATGGAATCATTCTATGACTCCATTTTCATTAATTATAATTGGATGGCTCAATATGGAGTATTTGGTGCCGTATCTCCTCCAGCCTATACATAGTGTACTTCACACATGATCATTTGTTGGACGGTGGTCCTACGCGATTGAATGTTCATTAATGAAAATTATTAAGATTGCAGGGTGACTGGCCTACTCAAAATAAGTTAAATACATATTTCGTGAATGGCCTTAGCCCCAGTTTGTATCAAAATCTTGTTGATTGATTACAAATTCAATAATAGTTGTTGATTCCGAATTGGAGCCAATATTGCTTTTATAAAAATTCCAGATCAAGCATGGTAATTAAATATTTCGCATATGACATATTAATTTTACCAAAGCTGTCATTTAAACAGCTTTTAAGTAACTCAAAAATAAAACCATAAATTTCAATGCGAACATTCTAAAACAAACTACTCTAACCTTGTTGATTGAAATGGTAAGTAAAGAATATGGGTAACTTGTAAGAATAGGAACTGGCCCTAATGTTGACAAAAACACCAACATCATCTAGTGTCTAATGTTTCTTAGCATTATTACACGATTTACCCTGAAAAGATGCCGAAAAAAACCCAAACGCTATATGACGTTGATGAATTTTTGTCGACACGAGCGTCAGTTTCCACTCTTATAAGTTACCTGTACCCTTTTAGGTTAATATGTAACATGAGATTAACAAATCAGAACACAGTACGTAGTGTACATTTTTCAAATGGATTAGAATATCCACAACCTTTCGTGTTTATGCATCATTTACCTTTTTTTCTTATTACAAGGAGGATATCTAAGTATTTTCATGTTTCCGTGTTAAAACATGCGAAATAATTAAATATCCACCTAATCCAAGTACAGCTCTAGAGTCAAACTGTTTGAATAACTCAAGGGTAGAACAAAAGAAAATACTTTTTTTGTGATTGTTGATGGAAAGCTGTAGCTCGCTAGCCATGTCAACTCGTAGAAACCCGTATCTAACCCAGCCTTTGACTACTGGAACTAACCGTTGACGACAGAGAGCCTTCCATACTTACTAAAATATGCGAAGCCTCCCTTCGACCACGTGTTGACTTTGGTCATGTATCTTACAGATCCCAGTTATTAAAAAGGTGTTAAACTTTTTGAAAAGTTTCAGATATGATTCAGTAGGAGTAGAAACCACCTTCAGAAAGGAGTACCTGAAGGTTTTCAAAACACTTGATTGGTTCATAAGTGTTCATGTAATCCCGTGAAAGATGGATATCATATAGTTCAGACCAACCCTGAAAAATCCGTGAGAAAATTATTAAGCTCGACATGTCAATATTCTGGACCAGGCAGTTAAAATCGAACCAAAGAATTACCTTTTCATTCACGTTAAATAATTTAATATGGAAATTCAGCGTCGTTTCTGTCAGTTATAGTGAGGGCACTTTCTTCTGCAAAACCAACTGAACCGTTCTCATCCATTATTGGGGATATACATTTATTTTTTTTTGAAAGATCCGGGTTGACATATACAACAACAAGGCTTTGAGTATTTGTTTATTTCAGCAACAATACAGTTATTAACATGGACCGAGAACAGAATTGGCTATACAAGTGAACCTTGCGGAACACCACACTCAACCTAAGATGATGACCAGAAAAAAGGATTCGTGGAGGAAAGCTTTCAGGGAATCTGAGTCGAACCAGGTGCCAGCACCCTGTCATACTAAAGTGAGATAATTTATAAATTAGAACTGGGCGGGTGAACGAAGCAAATGTTTCTCGGGCATCCAAAAATACAGCAGCAGGAATAAAACTACAATCGAGAGGCGAATGCAGACAATACAAAAATAAGTTGTACAGGTGTGCTCCTTGGCGTATTTAGCTGGGAAACCAAAACAAAATCATAAAAATCTGCTTCTAGAAAGGCGAGTAGACGAGAAAGTATAACTTTTTACAAAATTTTGCAAAAACAGACAGTAAAGATATGGGCTGAAAACCTAAGACTCCTAAGACCAACCTTTATATAAAGCAATCATTTACGGTCGTCCAAGTAAGCTGGGAAAAATTTATTTTCAAAAAAACAGATTTACAAGTTTTATCAAGGGCAAAATAGTCGAAAAAAGAATGAATTGAAATAGTTTGGTGGGTATGCAATGAGGACCAGTCAACGATATACCAATTAACTTATTGACATTTTTGGTAATTTTTATCTCAAAACTACTTCTAGAGCCATTGACATCAGACAATATTAACCAAGAAACGATCTGAAGTCAACCTTCAGCTCAACCTGAATAATGAAACCATCAACCACTAAATTTTGAGGAACACAAAAAGGTGGAGATAAAGGCTTAAGGACGTAACTGATCACCTGCCACGTTTTTTGAATATCCTTTTTGCATCTCGGAAATTCTTAGAAATAACTGGAGGGAGAGGAGAAATTGAAAAAATGAGGTATTTTTGACTTACGAATGGGGGATCGGATCTTAATGAAATTTGATATTTAGAAGGACCTCGTGTCTCAGAGCTCTTATTTTAAATCCCGATCGTATCTGGTGATATTGGGGGAGTTGGAGGTGAAAACGGGAAATCTTGGAAAACGCTTAGATTGTAGAGATTGGGATGAAACTTGCTGGGAAGAATAAGCACAAGTTTTAGATACGTGATTGACATAATAGGACTGAATCCGCTCTCTTTGGGGGAGTTGGGGGGGGGGAATGTTAATTTGGAAAAAATTAGAGAAATTGAGGTATTTTTAACTTACGAATGGGTGACCGGATCTTAATGAAATTTGATATTTAGAAAGAGTTTATGTCTCCGAGCTCTTATTTTAAATCCCGACTAGATCTGGTTACATTGGGGGAGTTGGCGGGGGAAACCGGAAATCTTGGAAAAGTCTTAGAGTGGAGAGATCGGGATGAAACTTTGTGAGTAGAATATGCCAATATCGTAGATACGTCATTGACGTAACCGGACTGGATCCGCTCTCTATGGGGGAGTTAGGGGGGAGGTCCAGTGCTTTGGCGATTTCAGTGTTTCTGGACGTGCTAGGACGATAAAAATTGGTTGGCATGCCAGGGACCCGCTCAAATTGACTTGATAAAGTCGTTCTCCCCGATTCGACCATCTGGGGGGCTGAGGAGGAAAAATTAGAAAAAATGGGGTATTTTTAACGTACGAATGGGTGATCAGATCTTAATGAATTTTTGTATTTAGAAGGTCCTTGTGTCTCATAGCTCTTATTTTAAATCCCGACCGGCATTAAGGCTCTGATTTTCCTTTTAGATCATTCTATTGATTCTTAGAATTTTGCTAGAGCTCATGCCATATGACCTCTTGGCTCTTCCGACCTCATCACAAGTGCTATAGATAGATAGATAGATAGATAAGTGTATTTCAAAAACCCGTGGGCCATATACACACAAAATATAAATAAATAACAGACAAGCAAGGAAATTAACAACAGTACGAACACGCACAAAAAAAAAACAGAATTCAACGCAAAAAGTACCTAATCTAACTACAAAAGAAATTAATCATATAGAACTTTTTCTTCTTATTAAAGATTTTTCTATATATACTCCCACTCGAAATATTGTGGTTGGGTTACTATTTTGTAGAATACCCGGAAGCATCAAATTAATCCCATGCAAATAAATTTCCCGTAAATCCAAGAGCACCGGACATTTCCGGAGAAAATGATCCAAGTCTTCATCATCATCTTTACAAAGAGGACAAAGATACCGCCTATCAGGACCAACTATTATTTTATTTTTGTCGAACGTTTTTTGCCTGTTCTGGATTGGAAGACAATTTGCCCTAAGCTGAATCCAACGACGTAGAATCATAGCCGGTAAATTAAGTTTAAAATAAACTTCCTCCCCAAAACTAGGTTTTGCCTGATTATAATGTTGTAGGGTTGTAGAATCAAGAACCAGCCCTTGCCAATGCTGAATTTCCTGACTCTCTAATATAAATCGTACCTGGCTTTCTAAATTTGCTGGTACATCGCGAGAGCAAAGACCATTATTCCATAAATAAGGCATTCCTACTTTTTCTAGTAATGATTTAATTTGGGATGGCCACGAGGTTTTTAAACCACATTTCAACATCTCTTCATATGCCACTCTTACTAGTCTATCTTCATTACTCTTAGTTAACTTCAACCAGAATCTAAGCATTAAAATATACCTACGTAGCTTTAAAGAAAACAGGCCCATATCACCTTTCAGAATCTGTGAATGAGTTGTCTGATGTAAACCAAACACTCTTTTATAATACTGGAGCTGAAGGGACTCCAGTTGCTGCACCGTTTCTCCACCCCATATTCTATTACGGGTAAAATTTTTGTGTTAAATATTCTTTTATGCATTTTTAGGTTTTTGATCCCCATTATCGTCGGGTTTCTAAATATAGCTGACATGGCCACCCTACCTCTCTTAATTATTTCATCAACATGACTCCTTAGGCTTCCATTTTCCGATAAGATAAAACCTAAATATTTTATTCTTTTACTTATAAATAGTTCCTTATTATTAAATTTAAACGTATATTTTTCATCGTCCCCAACCTTCCTTTTTTTAAAAATAACAACTTCGCTCTTTTGAGTATTCAGCCTTAACTTTTTTATATGCAATTCATATTTTTTATATGAGCTCTTAGCTCTTGTTTCTTATCTTTTAGCTTTTTTTGTTTATCTTAGACTAGGGCGCTTCGTATCAAAGGAGTTGTCGTAGAAACTTCAAAAAAGGCTCATCCGATTTGAAAATGAAAGGACTAGTGCCCCTTTTAGTAGTGGAAGGTGGCTGGAGGGTGACTAGCCCCCCTCCCACGCCCACCATTTCCTGAAACATATGTAAACAAAATTTTGAGATGGCCATTTTGTTGAACAATGTTGAAAGGCTCGGAAATTAGGTCTTTGAGGATGACAAACCCCCACAGCCAAAGGTTATAAGTTATACCCTGGGGACATATAAGGTTTTTATAGAAAGCATTGTGGTTGAATCTTTAATAAGGGTCCATTTGATTGGAAATTGAGAGGGATAGTCTTCTTTTAGTATTCGAAAGTGATCGGAGGGCAAATGCCCCCATCATTTCCCCAAACACTTCCTATAAAAATTTTGATATAGCCATTTTGTTCAACGTAGTTGAAGGGTCTGGGAATTGTGTATTTGAAGATGACACCCCTCCCAACACCACAGCCCTCAGAACAAGGGTTATAAGTCTCTTGCATATAAGGTTTTTATGGTAAGGGTTGTCGTGGAAAATTCAAAAAGGTTTGATTGGAAGTTGAGAGGACTAGTGCCGCTTTTATTAGTTTAAAGTGGCCGGAGGGAAAATGCCCCCCCCACTCCCCCCACGACCATCATTTCCTAAAACACTTCCCATCAAAATTTTGAGATGACTATTTTGGTCCACGTAGTTGAAAATTCCAGATATTATGTTTTTGAGGATGACAAGTCCTCCCCCGCCCCCAGGGCAAGGGTTGTAAGTTATGCCGTGGGGGCATATAAGATTTTTATAGAAAGAGTAGTCATACAAACTTCACAGGGGGCTCATTGGATTAGTAATCAGCCGCTCTAGTTCCCTTTTTAAGAGTCAAAGTGATTGGAAGGCAGCTACCCCCCCCCGTATACACACACTCCGTATTGTCCCGGAATGTATTTAATAGAAATTTTGAGATAGCGATTTTATTCCAAATATTGTAAATATTATATAACTAGGCCTTTGGGATCGAATCAAACCCCCAGAGCTTGTTGGAAAGGGTTGTAAGTTACGTCCCGGGGTCACTTAAGGATTTTGTGGAAGGGATGATTGTATAAACTTTAGAGGAGGCAAATTTGGTTGAAAATTGGAAGTTCTAGCTCCCTTTTAAGAGTCAAAAGTAATGAAGGGCAGATATCCCTCCCCCTGACTACCCCTCTTCACCGAATGAATCTGATTAAAATTGTGAGATAGCCACTTTGCTCAAAATAGTCCAAACAACATATAACAATGCCTTTCGATTTGAGACAATCCCCCAGTGCCTCGTTATAGGGTTTTAAGTCATGCCCCGGGGGTATATAAACTTTTCATGGAATGGGTGGTCTTATAAACTTCAGATAGGGCTCATTTGATTTTAAAGTGGAAGTTATAGTGCTCTTTTTAAGAGTCAAAAGTGATTTGTGAGCAACCCCTCCCCGCTGATCATTTCCCCAAAAACATCCAATCAAAATCTGGATACCAATTTTGTTCATTGTAGTTGAAGGGCCTGTAAATTATATCTTTGAGGAATGCACCCCGCCCCCTGCTTTCAGAGCTAGGTTTCTAAGTTATGCCCCGGGAGTATATTTGGTTTTATAGAAAGGATGGTCGTATATGCTTCGGAGGTGGCTCAATGGATTTGTAATCTGAATTTTTGGTGTTCTTTTTGATAGTCAAAGTGATCAGAGGGCAGCTATCCCTCCTCAACACGTCGTATTTTCCCGAAATACATCAAATAAAAAAAAATTTGAGACAGTCACTTTATTTAAAATACTCCAAAGATCATATAACAAGGCTTTTGCTGTTGATGTAAACCACCAAAACCTGGGGCGAAGGTTGTAAGTTATGCCGCGGAGTATTTAAAGTTTTTATAGAAGGGATGGTTGTTTAAACTGTAGAAAGGCTCATTTGGTTGAAAATTGGAAGTTCTAGTTTATTTTTAAGCGTTAAAAGCGATGGAGGGCATTTAGCCCCCTCCAACCCCTCTTTTCACCAAATGCATTTGATTGCAATTATGAGATAGCGATTTTGTTCAAAATAGTCCAAAGAACATCTAGTAATGGCTGTAGGGTTAGCACAATCCGCCAGCACTCTGGGGATAGGGTTGTAAGTTATGCCGTGAGGACATATAAGGTTTTTATGGAATGGGTAGTCGTATAAACTTCAGATGGAGCTCATTTGATTTGAAATTGGAAGTTATAGTGCCCTTTTTAAGAGTCAAACGTTATTTGGTAGCAAGCCCTCCCCCCCACGCCCATCATTTCCCTTCACACCTCCAATCAAAATTTGCACCTCCAAATCAATTAGTTGCAGGCATCAAGCCATGGCTAATTGTAGAAAAGCTCAAGACAGATAGTCCGAGTGAGTGAGAGGCAAATCTGGCATAAGCTCATTTCATTTCTGTATAAAAATGATATCATTTCATTTGTTGATAGATCTAGTCTGTCTATCATCCGTCCATACGTCATTCCTAGGGCAGAACTAAGGTAGATAGTCATAGAACTAAGGTAGAATTTGTTCATCGTAGTTGAAAAGCCTGGAAATAATGTCTGTGAGGAAGAGATCACCCCCCTATCAAGGCAAGGATTATAAGTTATGTCATGGGGGCATATAAGGTTCTTATAGAAAGGGTGGTCGTATATGCATTGGAGGGTACGGGTTGATGCAAACCACCAGAGCCTAAGGCCAAGGGTTGTAAATTATGCCCCTGTGCCTTTTAAGGTTCTTATGGAAAGGTTGGTTGTATAAACTTTAGAGATGGCTCATTTGGTTGAAATCGGAAGTTCTTGTTCCTTTTTAAGAGTCAATAGGGATGGAGGTCAACTAGCCCCCACCTCACAACTACCCTTCTTTTCACCAATTGTTTCTGACTGAAACTGTGCGTTGGCAGTTGTGTTTAAAATAGTCCAAATAACATATACTTGCGCAACCCCCCAGAGTCCTAAGGCAAGGATTAAGTTTTGCCCTGGGGTATATTAGGTTTTTATGGTCTTATTAAAGTCAGACGGGTCTCATTTCATTTTATATTGGAAGTTATAGTGCCCTTTTTAAGAGTGACAGTGATTTGAGAGAAACAACCCCTGCCCCCACGCCCATCATTTTCCATAAAAAAATCCGAACAAAGTTTTGAGGCATCAATTTTTTTCAGCATTGTTGAAAGGTTCAGTAATTATGCGTTTGGGAACGTCAACCCCCCAACCCGAGGCCTCCGGGCAAAAGATGCAAGTTATACAATTTGTTCATTGTTTACATATAGTATATATTATTGAGAACAGCTATGCATGTTAGACTTCTGCTATCCCAAATACGAAGGGCATTAAGATGAGTCTTTCAGGGAAAGTTGAGGGGAGTGTTGAACTAAATCATAATATGTAATGTGTAAATGGGTTGTCAAAAGGGTGTAACTCAGGAGTACATTAATTTGGAATTTTCAGATAAGGGAGATGGTCAATTGACCAAAAAGGCAATATTTGTACGCTACTACTACAGCTACTGCTGCTTCTACTGCTACCACAAGTACTATCACTACTGCCACTACTATCACTAAAATACTACTTCTGTAGCGAGTTCTACTAAGGCTGAGGATATTGTAAAAAATATAAGTAACGTTGAGGGGAAAGTTAAACTAAATCAAAGCATACTATGTGTATAAAGATTGCTGATATGGGCGTATCAGCAATATTTTTGGAACGGCTTATCATATCAAGAGGAAACTTCAGGGGCATCATGAGTGGGATGTTCAGTTGACCAAAAGACAAAATGTACTTGTTACTACTGCTATTAAAACTGTTGCTACTGCTGTTGCTACTAGTAATTATACCTTATTACTGCTACAACTATTCCTACTACTACCACTACTACTATGATAATAGTACAATTAAAGCGACGCGAATGAAGGTGAAATTTGACTGAATATTGAGGGGGAATTTGGGGTAAATCAAAACACACTATGCGCATGCAGATTGTCAAAAGGGCCTATCTCAAGAATTATTTTGCGTGTTAAGTTGAAACTTTCAGAGAATACTTAAAGGGAATGATAAATTGATAAAAAGTTAATATATGCATGTCACTACTAACACTAATACCATTGCTACTTTTCCCTCTGCTACTACTGCTACTAAATTACTCCAACTGCTTCTTCAATTGCAACAACTTGTGAGGCTTAGAGTATGAAGGTGAAAAGGGCGTCAAAAGGCTGTCAAAAGCGCACATTCAACAATATTTTCGGAAGTGCTTAACGCGCGAAGGTGAAACTTTCAGAACATCATAAAATCTATGTTCAACTGACCAAAAGACAATGTGCACATGCTACTACCGCTATTAATGCTGCTGCTACTACTGATGCTACTACTACTTATACAACACTAACACTGCAACTAGTTTTACTACCGCCGAAACTACATTGATATTAGTACTATTAAGGCTAAGTCTGTGAAGGTACTAAATTAAAAAAAAAAACTAATTTTTTTTCAACTGGAAGTAAGCAGCAACATTTAAACTTAAAACGAACAGAAATTAATACTTATATGAGGGGGTTCGCCCCGGTTTAGGCCGTTTAATTAGAATAAATATGCTCTTATGACAGTACTAAAAATATCCGTAAAGAGCGAGGTATTGACATGACAATATAAAACATTGAGAAATTAAATAAAGAAACCTTTTCCACATAATAAGTTTTTCAAAGATTAGTAAAAAACTCCATTAAACCAAAACTGAGCAAAAATCAAATCAAATAATCTACAAAGCGTAAAACTACCACAAATCAGCATCGATAAATAAATAAAACCCAAAACGAACAGAAATTACAATAAATAATCGAGTCAAGCTCAAAACAAGTAGAAATCAATATGAGTAGGGCTCAAAAACCCTATGCCTTATCAGGACCAGAACATATTTTTTCACTTTTATAACTTTGATAAACTAAATACTATTAACATTTTAAGGAATGAATATGATTATATGTATATTAAACTGACAATACACATTCATGTGTATTTTTTTTCTGTATAAGGTTATCTGAAAGTTTTAGCCAGTTTAAGAGTAGACTGAAGAACCACCTTATGGGTAGAAAATAAGTAAATAGTTTAAATGGGATGGCTTATTGATTTGTTTTTTTAAGTATGATTTTTTTTCTCTCTTCTTATTCTTTGTTTTCCTGTTGTTTTCTTTTTCCCACTTTTTTGTTTAATTTTTTTTGTTAATGTTGTTGGTATTGGTGCTCGTTAATGTTTATCAGCCACTACTAACAAGTCTTTGACTTTCTAAAGTGGCTGATGTGTTTTTTTGTATATTGATGATATGTATAATAAAAAGTGTGTGTGTCAAATTAAAGTGTAATTAAGTTTCACCTGTGGTACTACGGGACCCAGGGATCGAACCTCTGGATCCCGAGCAGAATTCTGTTAGCTGTTGCAACACACTGCAGGGCTGATGCATGGACCTTAGTAGTCGAGAAGTGTCGTTAATCTGATTACAATACTTTTTTTAACCCAATCTTATCTTCAATCTTATCTTGTGATGGTAGTTACAGGCAATGACGCTTGATCTTCCGTCCCTGGGCAGTAGAGTAAATCCGTCAGCGCACCTCAAAGTGGTGGAAGGTTGTAAACACCATTGGTGGCCAACGCGCTCCGGGTGACCCTGAAGACTGGGGACCTTGCGGTCAAATCTATTCCCAAGAAACATTGATGGATCTGAGACCTAGAAGAAAAGTTGTAACGGCTACGCCGTCCCCGGCAAGCGACGCGGCCCCCGTATTGCCGCGGGTGTCGAGAAGTAAACTAGCCAACCATACTACGGCGTTCCGGGCAGGCGACGCGACTTCGAATATGGCGGCGAAGTCGAAAAATTCTTTCAACGCTATAAAGCTAGAAAAACCTACTACAGTCATTAAACAGGCAAAATCCAGAATAAATGTTGGATGCTGGAATGTAAGATCCGTTAAACAAGAAGCCACGCAAGCTTTTCCTGTCCATGAGATGGAGAAGTACAACATAGACATACTTTGCATATCCGAGACCAGAATCTCCGGTTCTGGCTCTATAGTTATAACGGCTCCTGAAACGCTACATCAATTCCACTTTTTCTGCTCCGAAGTAGAGGATAATACGGGACTCCACGGAGTTAGTTTCATCATGAACCAAAGAACCAGAAACGCTCTCCTAGAATGGGAACCAGTTTCCATTAGACTTGGCAGTATCAGGCTAAACCCCGCAAATATGTCGATAATTTCTACCTATGCCCCCACCCATGACGCTACTGAAACGACCAAGGATGACACCTACGGCGAACTGCAGCAGTTGTCTTCTTCTGTAGCCGCACGTGATTACCTGATTGTTGCTGGAGACTTCAACGCAAGAGTTGGTCCGTCTTACCAGACCACAAGACAAATCCTGGGAAAATTTGGACAGGGTCACAGATGCGAGAATGGGCAAAGGTTTGTAAACCACCTTGTTATCACCAATACCGTATTTCAGCACAAACCTAGCCACCTCTTGACTTAGCATTCAAATGACGGTGTCACTAAGATCCAAATTGACTTCATTCTCGTACGCCAGCGCTGGAGAAGCTCCGTGCAGGACTCTCGCTCTTACAACGGCGTGGACACAGGCTTGCAGTCTGGGTCTGACCACAGGCTCGTTTCAGCAACAGTTTTGCTATGTCTTGCAACTCGAAGAAAAAACAAGCCCAAGGCCGGCTTCGATATCGGTAAACTCTAAGACAAAGAAGTGCGGCAGGCCCTCAACCTGGAACTGACAAACGGGTTTAACACCCTCAGCTCTGATGAAAACTACCCCCCGATAAGAAATGGGAGACCTTTAAAACCGTGATGACAGAGACTGCTTATGAGATCCTAGGCCGAACAAAAATCAAACGACAACACTGGGTAACCGCTAGGACCCTGTCAATAGTCGGTGAGCGAAGACAAAAGATGGGCGGCACTAAAGAAGAAACAAAGAAGCTACGCAGACAGGTAAAACGCTCTGTTCGTCTGGACCGCCGCCAAATGTGGGAAGATGCTGCCAAGTCGTTAGAGAAAGCAGCACGCTCACATGGCACCCGCAAGCTTTACCAGATCCTGAAGGAATCTGTTGGTAAGAAAGCTGTTGTCTCAGAAATAGTCAAAAACAGATCAAGAAAAATCATTAGTTGTCAGAAGGAACGCTCAGCAAGATGGAAGCATCACTTTCAGATCCTCCTAAACCCATCCCCTTCATCTGCTCATGATGCCTTCCCACCTTCTGTCCCTAAAGAGCCTTACGGTATTGAGCTGGATACACCGACCAGAGCCGAAATACTAAAAGCAATCAAGACCCTAAAAAACCACAAAGCCCCAGGTGAAGACGGCCTCCCCCCGGAACTATACAAACAATGCCCAGAGATCACTGCTGAACAGCTCCATGGCATTCTCGAAGAAGTGTAGAGGGCCAACTCTTTTCCAAAAGATTGGAAGACATCAGTCATCCTCCCTTTCTATAAGAAAGGAGACAAAGCCGAATGCAAAAATTACAGACATTACTGTCAAAATGTTCGGGATCATACTCTTGAACCGCTTCAAAGGGGCAAGGGAGGAAAGAACTCGAGAAAATCAAGCCGGCTTTCGACCAGGTAGAGGCTGTACTGATAATATCTTCGCTTTTCACCTCATTATCCAGCAGCTTGAAAGGTACAACCTACCCCTGATCTTGATGTTCCTGGACTTCATTGCCGCCTTCGACTCTGTTACTCGTCAGAAACTTTGGAAGATCCTAGAGAATAACGGAATGCCGCTGAAGTTTGTTGAACTGATGAAGGCATACTATGACGCATCAGTGAGCCGAGTCAGAGTCTATGGCGAAGAAACCGAAGATTTCCTGGTTGAGTTCGGAGTAAAACAAGGGTGTGTCCTCTCTCCGACTCTGTTCAATTATTGCATCGATTGGGTGCTTGGAAATGCTCTGGCGTCTTATCCAGGAGCGCAGATTGGACAGAATCTCTCACTCACTGACCTCGACTATGCGGATGATGTTGGCCTCCTATCAGACCCCGTAGAAGCCCAAAACATGCTTGACAACGTGGTGGCCTGGGCAGACCTGATCGGCTTGAAAGTCAGCACAGAGAGAACGAAATTCATGGCTATTAACCACGACAAAGGACCGTTCTCACTAACCGTCAACCAAGTTCAATTGGAAAAAGTCAACCGCTTCCCATACCTAGGCTCCCAGCTTTGTACTGATGGATCTTCCGACGCTGATATCCAACAGAGAATACAGAAAGCGCAGACAGTTTTTGCCTCCCTTCGGAAACCCTTATGGATCGCCGTGAAGTCAGTGTCCGAACGAAAGTTCGAATTTACATGGCGCTAGTCCGCACCGTTCTCCTTTACGGATGCGAAACATGGTCGGTAAAACTACAGCATGAGAATACACTGAAAGTGTTTGAGCATACTTGTCTGCGAAGAATTATCAGACTACAGCTACGTGACCGTATCTCCAACGTGGATATACGTCGAATGTGCAATATTCAGAGAGATGTTGCGCTCACTATCAAAGAACGCCGTTTGAAATGGCTGGGCCATGTATTACGAAAGCCGCCAGAGTACCTGCCTCGCCAAATACTTCTAGTTGAGCCTATTAGCTCCTGGAAGAGACACCAAGGAGGACAGAGGAAGAACTTGTGGAACCTGGCCAAGTCAGACCTTGAACCTATCGGGGGTTTCAGAAAGTTCGGTCACAGATGGTCAATTCAGTGGCTCGATTTTCCAGAGCAGCTGGCAGAAGATCGAACAACATGGTCCAAGAAGGTCTCCAGGATCATCGATGCCGGGCGAGGTGGAAACGCCTGATACCCGCGACAATTACAAGTACAATTAAGTAATCTTATCTTCCCCTTTGGAAATTACTAAATGTGTATTTAACTAAATGTATTTAAGTTTATGACGCTATCTTCTATCACTATGTGCAGCAAACTAAATTGAGTTTTACCTTTGTGGCTATTAAACCGGATTTTCTCAGCAAAATTCTTGAATGCGTTTTGAATAATGAACAAGTACCAAATATTTAATTAAAATTGATCTGCATCGTAGTTTGTTTCACGAACATATATATATATATATATATATATATATATATATATATATATATATATATATATATATATATATATATATATATATATATATATCTCCCAGGTATTTAAGAAAGGTAGATATATATAGAATAAAGGTATGGTTGTGACTTCCGAAAGGTATTAAGTTTCACCTATAGTACTACGAGACACAGGGATCGAACCTCTGGATCCCGAGCAGAATCCTGTGAGCTGTTACAACACACTGCAGGGCTGATGCAGGGACCTTAGTAATCGAGAAGTGTCGTTAATCTGATTATATTACTTTTTTAACCCAATCTTATCTTCCCCTTTGGAAATTAAAAAATGTGTATTTGACGAAAGGTATTTCGGTAAAAAGGTGTCTACCAAAAAAATATTTTATGGCCGGTCCATTTTCCTTGATTACAGTATTTTCTTTTGCAGGGATTCGCACATGTGCACTATGGGTTTGAACAAAATCAGTGATGTTGAAACCCAGTATTCCTGCCTCACCTGCCAAAAAGTGTTTACAAACAAGAAAGAGTTATATATTCACCTGAAGCTACATTCCGTCGTTCACAAGAAAATGTCATTTATTTGTGTTTTGTGTGAGAAGAAGTTTGATACCAATCATGCCAGGTATTTTTTTTTCCTAAAAAATAAATTTCACCATTTAGTAGTGTCTAAAGTGAATTTAAGCTTTTGGGAATGCAGAGTGATAGAAATAGTTGAAATTTCATTTTAATAGGACTACCTCATTTAGAATAGGAATAAATGAGGGCGAAAATGAGATGTTGTGCGACGAAAAAATCGATCAAGTTGATAGCTCCACTTATCTGGGTTTTATTTTTAGTAGAAATGGTGGAGGCAGTGAAGATGTAAAAGCAGAATAGCGAAGTCCCAAGGAAATTTTTCCCCAATTATAAAAACGAAAAAATATAAGTTCAAATAGGGATAAGTATTTTCATTAGTGAAACAGACACAAAAAGTTCTGGATTTTTCGATTACATATACAATGGCTCTCATCATAATGTCATAAGCGACAGTAAGAACCCATAAATAGAAGCCTGTTTTATATCGAGACTATTAAAATAATATAAAGTAAAAATAATACTTTGAAAAACAATGAATAAAGATTGACAAAAACTTAGAACAAAGAAAAATCCTGAGATTTGAGAACGGAGGGGGAAGGGGTGTTGAAGCTCTCTTAACCCTTATTGAAGTTCATTTGAATATGGTTCACCCTTTAATACCTTGTCTTCTGCCACCTGTAAAACAAAACATAAATTTTTTTTATCGTTTAATAAAAAGTATGAATAAAGATTGACAAAAACTTAAAACAAAGAAAAATGCTGAGTTTTGAGAACGGAGGGGGAAGGGGTGTTGAAGCTCTCTTAACCCTTATTGAAGTTCAATTGAATATGGTTCACCCTTTAATACCTTGTCATCTGCCACCTGTAAAACAAAACATAAAAAAAAATTTGTATCGAGTCCTTACTATGTTTGAAATAAATGGTGAATTATATCCTACTGCATTTTGTGCAGGCTGATGGAATAAAAGCCTCCCCTCTCTTAGTCTAATATTTGGCAATTTCTATACTTGTCAAGTTTTGATCAATTAAAAATAACATAAGTATTAATAATTTTCAAAGGGCCAATGTGAAATAATTAAACCGCTACCAGATGAGAGTTAAAATGTGTTGATGAGTGTGTTTGGATAAGCGTGCATATAGTGTTAACGAATAAAATTGCAGCCTTAACTGTATAAAATTTACATTGTGTATTACTATAATACTCTTCATATTGTGTTTTACAAGACTTAGTTCCTTTCTAAAATCGACAATTTGACTGAATAACATCCCACAGAGTTTTTTATTTCTGATATTTATTTATACTGTATACGGTAACAGCCTCGTCTTTGTCTAATACGCCGGTTACATGTATTATTCAAAAATTGGATATATCATTTTTCTTGGTAAATTTAGATAGCATTGTTTTGTACGTTACCTGCAAGAATAAAAAAAAAATGTGTAACAACCTTAATTGAATTAAAAAATTTGGATTTTAATTGAAGATCTATTGATTAGGAGCTATCGGAAATTTCCTAGAGGCATGCAAGTTCTTTTCTCTTGATTAATAAAAAAACTTTTTCCTCAAATTAATTTTTTGTAAGAAAAGTAAAAAGCTACATTAAACCAAAAATGAGCATAAATTAAGTCAAATAATCTTCTAAGTGTAAAATTACAACAAGTCACCATCAATAAATAAATGAAACCGGAAACGAACAGAAATTACAATAAATAGCCCAGTCAAACTCAAAACGAGCAGAAATTAACACAAGTAGGGTTAACACTCCCCAGGCCCTCTGAAAACCAGAACATAATTTGCACTTTACTGAAACTTACATTTGGAATGTCTACCACAACTCCTTCTATACGTGCTGACCTAGTGCCTATTTTTCTGACCAAGTGCCTTGGTCAGAAAAATAATAAATAATACATTGTGCCCATATCGCTCATTGCTCCGGTAGCGCTATTGCTCTGCCTATGATCACAAGACAGCTAGGGCTAAGTTACTGCTGATAATGTACAATTGTTTAAGAAAAAGCATTGCAGTTCAAATCAAACCTGATTTTAATGTATAAATTTTCAAATCCAGTTAAAGTTCTACGTTTTTTACAAAAATTATAAATTATACTTTGTAACATATATTATAACTTGTTTTAAACGTAATATATAAATCTTGCAAAATGTATATTAAATTAAATAAATTATATGGAGCCAGCATGATATTTTCTGTATGTCGGCAGTCCTTAGTTTGAAACAATTTTATTATTATAAGGAAAACTTCATGTTTAATTCTGACACATCTACTTGATATATATATATATATATATATATATATATATATATATATATATATATATATATATATATATATATATATATATATATATATATATATATATATATATGTATATATATATATATATATATATATATAATATACATATAACAAGTGGATGTCAGAGTTAAACATTAAGTTTTCCTTCATTTTCTATTCTAATTCCTTTTCTGTCGCTCTATCATTTTAGTTTAAGGGAAATGGGAACTTCCTCGGATGGGTTTAAAGAGGTCGGCTTGGGATGGAGGAGGAGCTTGCGTAGCTGTGTTGGCCTCTGGCGGGATGGTGCTGCGGTCAGTTAAGAGAAGTAGTAGTAGTATCATTTTAGTTAGTGATTTAGTGATTAATACTATTTTTGTTTCTTTAAAGGACGATACATTACAAGAACGATCATCCGGACGAAAAGCCATATCGGTGCGAAGAGTGTGGTAAAGGGTTTTCACACAAATCCACCTTGTACAGTCATAAAATAACACATGCTGACAACCCCTCATTTGAATGTCCTGAATGCAAAAAGCCTTTCAAAGTGAGACTCTTTTCAAAATTCTTTTTCGTCTTTTTTTTCAGTTTTCAATTATTTCTACTTTCTCTTGCCTTTGCTTGGTTTTCTTTTTTTTTTGTGACCAATAAAAATGAAAGGCGACTAAAAAATTAGAAAATACAAGTTAGAATCTGAGGTTGATTTTTGGTTACTTTACTCATATATTAAACATAATTTCGTGTCGAATAGTTGAACTTCTTAGGAATGTTCTTAAGGATCTAAGGATACACTCTATTTAGCCATGGCTCTTAAATTTTTTCCCCCTGCACCAAGTTGAAAAAAATTCAAATTAAAACCAACTTCGTGAAGATGAATAAAACTTGAGAGCCATGGCTAAATAGAGTAAAGCCGAGACAGATGATCTCTGTGAGAGGCAGAGCTGGCATAACTTTTTTAGAATTGTACGAAAATGTATCATTTCACTTGTTGATAGATAGTCCATCTTGTTGATAACTTTAAATGTAATTTCTGTGAGATTATGTTTCTAATTAATTGTAAATGTAAGGATGTTTTGGGTGGCATGCCCGCTGGTGGCTTCAACATGGTCTTATCTACTTCAAAGGAGGTAGGAAGTCATGATCGGACAAAAAAAAACTTCTAGAAAAAAAGTCCCAATCAAAAATAAATTTCTAGTAAGAGATAAAACATGTTAAGAACTAAGCTGTCTGAATCAAGAACTAATTCAAAGAGTGTTGCTCATAATTTTTATGGAGTTTTGCCCCCCTCCCCATATTTAGATTATACCGGATACGAGACTAGAAATGAAGAGAAATAAAGTTAAAAGGAAGTTCTTCAAATTAAAATATGGAGGGACCTTTAAATTCAAAACGAAAAAAAGTCACGTTGTATACGTAAGAAGTGGCCTCCCACCCAACCCCCACCCTTTCCCAGTCTTTATGCTAATGCTTAATTTTTTGTTCCTACCAGTTCTTCAAGAACAAATATAAATAGCAATTTGATAAAAAACTTCATTCGTTTTTTGGCAATATCGTGGGAGTGGAAGTGTTTTTTATGCGAATTTGCTTTAAGCGATAAAAATTTCAGTTTAGAGTTTATGATCTCTGTGCAAGTTTTTCATGCAATATTTTTTTTTTCAGTTCTACGATCTAGTGCGTAAACGTAAGACGGAATTTCCGGTATTACTCGATAGCTGAGATTCAGACAAATGTATTTACCGTTTTAGTTTTTTTAAATAGCTATCAGGTTAGGTTCATACTTTGACATCAGAGAAAAGCAATAGAAAGTTTCTTACCAGTTACAAGTGTGTATGTTTTATTTTCTAGCCTAGGTTGTGGGTTTTGGAATTTCGCTACGATCTTTGTTATATAAAGGGTATTCTCCCCCCTAACTGTTGAGATATCTTCTATGAGAGAAGGTACCTGGAAGCGTGACTCTAAAGATTGAGCCAGTTCTCGGGTAGAAATAAAATGAATAGTTCGGTTATTCATGAGGAATACCCCCCTTCACCTTAGCATCGAGCACGGTGACCTGAAGTGGCTTGCGAGAAGAGACTTTTAAAAGAGATTTCCAACAAGAGGTTTTCTCCTCCCCGGGACGATTCAGTAGGTTGTAAGGACATAACCGTACAAGTCGAATTTCAATTAGGCTCTTTTACTTGGAGGAGTGAAGTGTATAAGCGTCAGTGATCTTGCACGCCATCTCATTGCCATCTGCTAGTGGTGGTAGCCTGCAATAAGTAAATATATATAAAATGGCAAAGACGTGTATACGATACTAGTATAGTAAAAGCTTCGAGTTTTGAGGCTTTCTTCATCAAGTAAATTCTGTGTTCGTTATTTAAGTGGGGGTGAAGTTGGGTAGTTTCCATGTAGGGTAAGGACCTCGATCCTGTACAGTAGATACATTGATGTAATTTTAAATTGAAATTTCAATCTTTTTCGTTGTTAAATTTAAGAGCTTGTTATAGCCTATCCTTCTTACCCTTTTCCAAATGGCCCATGTAGTAGGCTAGACCCTTGTATTTGGACAAGGAAATGAACTAATCAGAGCAGCATGTAACCACTAATCCCTTTCCAATCCTTGTCCAGCAAAAATTACTAAGAATTGGCAAGAGTATTTTTTGTTGCTGGTTCCAAGTTTCAGAAAAGTTATTCGTTCTACCGATTTAAATTAGATTATTGTTTCTTAATTATACTGACTATATCATTATTTCAGAGAAGAGACTCTTTTACGGAACACTTACTTATTCACAAAGGTCCTAGGCACCAATGCCCACATTGCACGAAGAGATTTGTTCAAAAATCAAACCTTATTCGACATATTCGTATTCACTCTGGTGAGAAGCCGTACCAATGTACACATTGTCCTAAGAAATTTTCTGATAAAGGAGCCTGTAATGCCCATATTGCTATTCATGTTGGTCCTAAAATGCAATGTCCTTTCTGCGAACGAACCTTCAGTCGAAAGCAGGTATTTTTTTCCATTATTCTGCTTTTTTCTGTTTACTGGGGAACAGATCTATTAAACTTATGTAGGGCATTTTTATTTTTCCTGTAATATCACATATGTACATAGCCAATGATTAGTATTGTTATTTTAGCAGTGAGGACGGGGTTGTATAAGAGAGTATTTTTTTTATTTGGTTTTAGAATGCCAAAAAGTGTATTTGTAGTCCCTGATTTCCAGTTTTATCCTAGAGAGATTGTCGCACTAATCTTTGGGGAACCTCTTCCCTGGGGAGGATATATATATATATATATATATATATATATATATATATATATATATTTTCTATTTTCTATACTTTTCCCTCTAATTTTGGCTGCCTCTTATTTTCTTGAAGCCAAATAAAATAAATATTCCTGTAAGCATCGTTAAAATATAAAAGAACAAATTTTGCAGTTATCATTCTTCGTTTTTTAAATGATGACTTCTCTTCTTAGTGAAGAATAGCAGGTACTCATTTTTTGCCATCATTTTCTTTTTATCTGCTTTCTTTCCCCTTTTCTCCCTTTTTACTTTCTCTTTTTTGTTTCTCTCTTTATCATTCTCTTTTTATTGGAGAGCTTAGAGGTCTTTGGTTGCTCTGGCAAAAACTTGAGTTTAGTTATTCAAGATCGACCTTACAAAATCCATTAGTTCTCATTTTATTTTTCGTTTTTTCATTTTCTATTTTTCATTTTATTTTCATTTTTCTGTTTGACCTCTCTGAGTTTATCTTCTTTTTTGATTAAATGTCAGGTTAGGTTAGGTTACAGGTTAGGATATGTTAGGTTAGGTTTGATTAAATTGCATTGAGCTCTTTGGGGAAAAATATAAACTATAGTGCCCTTTGAAAGGCTTTGTGGACAAGAAAGAAAATTAAAGTAATTGTTGGAATGACAAAAGTAATAATTGTTTAAGTACTAGTAGTACTACAAGTACTAAGTACTAGACACGGAGTTTGATTTCCACCCCCAAAAGTCCCACTCATAAAAATGTTCAGATTAAAATCATGTCGAGAAAAATTTGAACTATAGTGCCTTTTGAAAGACTTTGTGGACAAAAAAGAATAGTAATGACAGAAGTAATTATTGTTTAAGTGCTAGTAGGGGCCTCGGGATTATTGTGAAACAGAAACTCTGAATTTAATGTGTCCTTTTATCTATATTCCGGGAAACTGGGCAGAACTTGAGTCTAGCGATTCAAAATTGGCCTTCTAAAATTTAATTTTTTTTTCTCTTTTTTTCAATTTTATTCTGGGGAAACTGGGCAGAACTTAGAGTCTAGCGATTCAAGATTGGCCTTCAAAAATATTTTTTTTCTCTTTTTTTAAAATTTTATCCGCGATTAAAGATTGGCCTTCAAAAATTTATTTCTTCTTCTTTTTTTCAATTTCATTCCGGGGAAACTGGGAAGAACTTAGAGTCTAGCGATTCAAGATTGGCCTTCAAAAATTTATTTCTTCTCCTTTTTTTTCAATTTTATTTTGGGGAAACTGGACAGAACATAGAGTCTAGCGGTTCAAGATTGGCCTTTAAAAATTTATTTTTCCTTTTTTTTTCAATTTTATTCTGGGGAAACTGGGCAGAACTTAGAGTCTAGCGATTCAAGATTGACCTTAAAAAATTTATTTTTTCTCTTTTTTTTAAAAAATTTTATTCCGGGGAAACTGGGCAGAACTTAAGAGTTTAGCGATTCAAGATTGACCTTCAAAAATTTATTTCTTCTCTCTTTTTTTTCAATTTTATTCCGGGGAAACCGGGCAGAACTTAGAGTCTAGTGATTCAAGATTAGCCTTCAAAAATTTGTTATTATTTTTTTTTTCAATTTTACTCCGGGGAAACTGGGCAAAACTTAAGAGTCTTGCGATTCAAGATTGACCTTCAAAAATTTATTTTTTCTCTTTTTTTCAATTTTTTTTTTTCAAAAACCATGAAGAAATCTCTAATATTCTCTTTCGCTTAAATATTATTGACGTCACTTTGACAACTATTAGTGCATGATTGTTGAAACAGGGCTTGCCAGCTAGCTCACAGTTTAGTTTACCGAGTTCCGTACCAAGACTTTGGCAGCTCATGATTAGTTTCAAGTAAATAAATTTTTTTAAATGTTTCCTATGAAAATTTCAAAAAAATCTTGTAGCTGGTGAACAGCCTTTTGAGAGCTTAATGGATGAAAAAAAAACCTTTTCTTGCTTTTTGCGTTAGGAGAACATGGCTGTAGTTTTTTGGCGGTACAGGGGGTATTCTTTAAAATTAAAAAAAGGGTGAGCTTAATAAATACTTTCAGAAAATCATAAATATTGCGATATCGTTTGAGCCCTATGGCTAAGATTCACACCTGTACGAAATACCTCACGTACATATTTGTTTATCCGGTGCTTTTCAAAATAAGCGGCTGTGCTTCTAAGAGTCATTTGAAAAGGAAGGGGTCTGCTGGCACCTTGTGCTGGCTCTGCTGGCACCTGGCACGACAAGAGACACTGGTAATTATGTATTTTTAAGTACTTTTAGCTCAATGACTACCTGATGTAATGTTATATTCTATTTACGAGAATGGACCAACATTATTCTGGCCTTTAAGGTTCATATAAGGTTTATATAAGCAGTCCAGATAAAAATTATGTCGAGAACAATAAGAACTACACTTCCTCTTGAAAGACTTTGTGGACAAGAAAAAAAAGTAATAACAAAAGTAAATATTTGATAAGTATTAGCAGCGGCTTCAAGATTATTATATTATATTTAGAAGTTTGGCTTTTTTTGAGGGCTGGGTACCACAATGTAAAAATGTTCCTGTAAAGTAGGGGTGTTTTCGGCTCCCCTCAGCTAAAGAAAAGCTTTAACATCTAGAGCTGGGCAGGTGCTGCAAGCTACTGCCTTCTGACTCTTTTAAGTGCTGCTGCAAAAATCTATGAAGAGACTAGGTAAAATGCTGTTGGCCAGTGCTTACACTGCAAAGTAATGTTGTCCCTAGAAGGTTATTACCTGTTGTATAACCTAAATACCCAAACGGCGTCGTAGCGTTCATGTCCGGTGGTAGTATTACATTGGCAGCTTCACTTACCTTGTTAGTATCATTAGTAAAGACAATGGGAGCAGTGAAGATGTTAAAAATAGAATAGCCAAGGCTAAGGGTGTTGCTTCACAGTTAAAAAAAAAGTTTGGAAGAATAGGAAGATAAGCCTACAAACCAAGATTAGAATATGAGAGGCTATAGCGATGACAGTGGTCAAATATGGCTCTGAAGCATGTGCGTTCAAAAACAGTGGATGGAGATTTGCTTGATGTTTTCCAGAGAAATTGCCTACGGATTGTTCTGGGTACCTGGCTGATTGACCGTATTTCAAACAGTAGGCTGTACGAAAAATCTGGTTAAATCCCGCTTTCTAGGGCTATAATGAAAGAATGGTTGAGATGACCAGGGCACGTTGTCCGGATGAAGGATGATAAATTGCCGAAGATTGTTGGCCTCATGCGGCTTGGTGCTGCGGTGAGTTGTTAGTAGAAGTAGTATTATTGGTTTCGATAAAATAAATCAGGAGATTTGATTCGTATCATGGGCAATGAAAGGGAGCTTGAAACTTTTGGGTAATTCAAGAATTGCCGCAATATCTCTTCAAGTGAAAAAATTTTAAGTTTATTTTACATACACTTTTTTTCAACAATACGTTCTTTTAAATGAGTGCAGTTTGGGGTTAGCAGAGGGTGAATATTCCTGGCCTTATTCACATATTGGTATGAATTTTTCTACTTTTCTATAATTTTTGTGTAAGTTATCTGTATGTATTTTAAAGAAATGTACAGCGATATCTTTTTCCTTCCAGAAGCTCACTTACCACGTCAGGAAGCACACTGGAGAGAACCTCTTGGCTTGTACCCATTCCAAGTGTGATAAGGTATCAGTTATTGCTCACTTGCTATTTTACTGAACCCTGTTATTTATTTCCGTTTGCTAAGTTGTAAAATAATGGAGTTGGCCTATTCGAAGTTTTGGTAAAAAAATTAAATATATATATTATATATATAGATATCTTTCTCGCTGTCTCTCTCGTTAATTGCTTCTTTCTCAATTTCTTCTCTCTCTTTCTTTCTTTCTTTCTTTCTTTCTTCTTTTTCTCTCTTTCTTTCTTTATCTCTTTCTTTTTTTCTCTCTCTCATCTTTCTATTCTTTGTCTAAAACCAGAAAAGAATTGTTTACTCTAGAAAGGTACATGTACTTGCTTTCTAATTACACAACTGGAATTCCAAGCATACACAAAAATGTGTTACATTTTAAATTTGGTTTATGGTTTGTTAACGATGGAATTTCAATCACCAAATTTTTTTTTCAAACACCCAGAAACTCTGCAAAGAAGAATGAGCCGTTTCGACAGAAACTCCTCTCGGCGTCTAAAAGGAAAAATATTAATATATTAGTTTTGTCAAAAGTGGACAAGTAGGTCTACCCTTTGAGCAATGGTATCATTTTTCTTCACTTTTTCATATTTAGGGATTCTAATTCAGTAAAATCTGAAAAGTAAACCTTATTAAAAATGCCTTTTTACTAGGCCTATATGTCTAATGCTAGTCAAAGAGCCTTGTGGATAGCAGCCATAAAAAATCGTAGCTTGTGCTGTTTTGTGAGGAGTGGAGAAAAAGGGATTTGCCCCCTTCCCACAAAGTATTATGCTCCCCCCTTCTTGCATAAAAGGAAGACTGGTTTTTGTACTTTCAAGTCGATCTCTAAGTTGTGAGATTCGTATAAGCACCAAGCTATCTATAAAGTTTGTCAGTTTTCAATATAAGCTACTGACTGTGTGCAATCTCTTTAATGAGGTTTAGTTCCTTGGGTAAAAAACAAACGTGCTCATTGTTTAGCCCCCGGAAACCAACTGACTGATATGGTGTCCGCTCTCCAGACACTCTGACACTCATACTATAGCCTCTATAAACCTCACGTAATAGTTTTCGGATTTGCCGTTTGCTGGCTGGCAATTAACGACACCATTATATAAAGTCGAAAATTTTTGGTGTTAGCATCTTCTTTTGTGTTTTCAATTTTACAAAATACATTTAATTGTTTAGGAAGCTCTTCTAATGTTTAAAAAAACAGAATCAGTTTTGTTCTCGCTTCCACATTTTTTTTTTTGAATATTTTCATAATTCTTAAGACAAATCTTCTTTTGATTTTAATTTTTCTGCTTTCACCTGTTTTCAGAAATTTACTTACCCTGCTGCACTACGGGATCACTTGCTTACCCACGATACAGAAGAGGGCTATTGTACACTATGCCAAACTAGTTTCCTTAATGCTCATTGTCTACGGCGCCATATTAAAGATAAACACTGCGCTGGAAACAATATCAAATGCCCGGGGTAAGTGTTCTGCTCTCTTTTAGCGTTTTTAACAAGAGTTAGTGAAAGATAACACGCTTTATTAGCCAGAATAGCAAATACTAGCCCTGGTAAGTCATATATTCGGTCAAATCAATACTAAATACTCACAGGCAAATCCATAAAATAAACTAATCAAATCGACATTATTAAAATGTTGAGTAAAATCGTCATTATTATCTAACATATAAAATCGCCATTATGTCGAGTAAAATCGTCATTAAAATGTCGAGTAAAATCGCCACCTAAATCGTCATTATTAAAATATCGAGTAAAATCGTCATTACTATCTAATATCTAAAATCGTCATTATGTCGAATAAAATCGCCATTAAAATGTCGAGTAAAATCGCCACCTAAATGGTCATTATTAAAATGTCGAGTAAAATAAGCGACAAATGATTTAAGATACCTCCGGGACAAGGAGCTTGGTAAAACGTTAATTGTGGACAATTCTTTTTGATTATTCGGAGTCTAGTGTTCGGTTCTTTAGTACTATGTTACTCAAGGTCAGGCTATTATCCCTGAAGAGTTGGAGAGTTCAGACATTTTAGCCCAAATTGATATGTTAACTCATTGATAGTGTACTTCGATATTCTACGACTTAGGTCCAGCTAATTCAGGTCCTACATTCAGGTCCAGATAATTCCGTGCATCATCGTATGCTGAGTAGATGTGTCCAAGTATAGTTTTACAGCTATTTTTGTACCGTCTCTAATTTAAACAACAGCACATGTCTGCTGTATTCAGGTCCAACACATTCAGGTCCAGGTCTGCTACATTCAGGTCCAACACATTCAGGTCCTACATTCAGCTCCAGCTAATTCCGTGGATCATCCTGTGCTGAGTAGATGTGTCCAAGTATAGTTTTACAGCTATTTTTGTACCGTCTCTAATTTAAACAACAGTACATGTCTGCTGTATTCAGGTCCAACACATTCAGGTCCTACATTCAGGTCCAGGTCTGCTACATTCAGGTCCTACATTCAGCTCCAGCTAATTCCGTGGATCATCCTGTGCTGAGTAGATGTGTCCAAGTATAGTTTTACAGCTATTTTTGTACCGTCTCTAATTTAAACAACAGTACATGTCTGCTGTATTCAGGTCCAACACATTCAGGTCCTACATTCAGGTCCAGGTCTGCTACATTCAGGTCCAACACATTCAGGTCCAGCTAGTTCCGTGTATCATCGTATGCTGAGTAGATGTGTCCAAGTATAGTTTTACAGTTATATTTGTACCGTCTCTAATTGAAACAGAAACACATGTCTGCTTCTCTTTGACCGTTCCCTTGACGCTGAAGTTTCAATTGATTTTTATTAAAGATGGGGTACATTACAAGAAATCCAGGTCGTTTTTATTCTCCCCCCTCCCATATATTTTCTAGACATTTGTATAAAATGCCACATTTTTGAACTTGTTCTTTTTTAAGCAGTGTACGAATTAAACTTTGATGTTGAGAATGGCGTGGGGAAAGTGATTACTGTTTTTTTTTTTTACTAAGGACATTTTTGTTTGCTTAAGATTTTAACAGCGCATATAAGCTATCTACTTTATGTTTAACTTTCTTTGTTATTGCTTCTGTAATTTATTATTATCAATTATTTATTTTTAATTTGCTTAATTAACATAATTATATTAATTTTAACAAACAACAAAGAGAGATAAAACTCAACAACAACAAAAAAATAACCTCAAACGAGACTACGGCCAGTAGAGAGAAAAGAGATGAAAGACTAAAATAACGCGTATATTTCTCCTGTATCTAAACTAGGTGTCCTCAACACAAGATAAAAAGCAAAAAACACTAAACTAAAAACAAATAAAAACCTCCACCAATAATACTTTGAAATTTTCTCTAACCTTTACTTTTTTTTTACGCAATACTGCGTTAGAACTCGAGCAGGGGAAAAAACGAGTACAGTTTGTTTCCCTACACTAATATTTGGTTTGTTTACAAAAAAAAATCGATGCATGAATTTGGAATACTGGTGATTTATATATTGGTGGAGGAGTGTGTATAGCTGTGTTGGGCTCAGGTAGCTTGACGGTGCTGTGAATCTTTAGTTGTAGTCGAGGTCAATGCGGTATCCATGGGGCTGGTGTTCTGGGTTTTAACCCCGCTACCCCCACCCATAAATCTCTGCCCGATTCGTAAAAACGAAACAAATGGCAAAATAAACAAATTTTTGATGTTTTTTTCTTTTGCAAAACCCTCTCTGAAAAAAAATACCCCAGCACTCGCATCCATCGTTGTATAACCGAACACAAAGCTATGATAAGGATCCAAATACTGTTAAAGACTGGTAGGACGGTTTGAAAAGCCTATTCCCGAATATAAATATTACAGCTGGGCCTGGTCAGCAGACACACGCTCCTAGATATCAGAATCATTTGACGCTTAGAGGACAAGGGTAGGGAGTTTGAACCCCCCCTCGAAATGTTCGTCCGGTCTCTGAAGTCCCTTCTGTTTCAAAGCTCTTCCTGGTTCACGGTGGTCTTTAACAACTCTTGCTACGTTATTACTTCTTAATCTTGCTGCAGCAACAAAATTTGAATTGTTTTATAGTTTCGTATTAACCAAGAGTTTTAGTATTCTCGGTCATCTTCGGTTGACTGAAATTCCTTTTGTCCATTCTCGACCGGTGGTTTCCTAGAATCAGGTCTCTAATTTTATCAGTCTTTTGTTTCTGCTTGTTATTTAGGTGCCATTGGCCACTTTATTCCCACATTCCCTCATTCCTTTTTTTTAAAATATGCGCCAAAATTCCAGTTCAGTGCAGATTTGTGTTGGAGCCCTATATTTGTTTACTAAATCGTACCAAATTTATATATTTTTAACGTGTGCGAAACTAGCTATTGTTTATTGCATATTGCCCCCCCTCCACTCAGTTATATTTGGTTAATCCTTTAGCGAGACTTAAATTTTGAACCATCTTTAGTGTTCTTTTTTTCTAAATTCTTAACATTAGTGTTCTAACTAGTCTAGTTAGTGTTCTTATTTTCTTTTAGATGTACGCAAGTGTTTGCAGATGATTCATCATGTCGAATGCATATTGTCATCTCGCATCTACAAATAAAACCGTATCGTTGTATAATTTGCAATACAAAATATTGCAGAGATTTGTCTATGAAAGACCATCTAAGGAAAATTCATAACATTGATGATGAAGATTTATCATCTGGGATTTATGTAGAAACTAGAAGCCTTGACAGCATAGATTTTATTGGTATGGAGCCAATATTGTTGACAGAAAACACTTTCGATAATTCTGCTGAAGTTTCTGAAGGTTCAAGTTTGGAATGTGATTTCAGAGACCAAATGAATAGTACTACAGTTAATTGTAGTGAGGACATGTTTTTGAATCTGATACCAGATGTGATTTTAAGTGAAGCTTGATATTGGTGTGCATCCTCATTTTTACTTCCCAGCACATTCCACCCTTTCAATTGATTCCGGTTAAAAATGACAGGGAGGGGAATGACCTCTTTCTCCTTTCGCAAGTTCTAAATGATTTTACTGTGCCTGTTGTAAATTTGTAATTTTATTTTTGAAAGTTTTGTTGAAAGTTTGGTTAAGATACGCTGGTGCGTATCAAGCACTCCGTCTGGGGAGAGAAAAAGGCTACAGTCGTTTGTTGCAGGGGGCGGGGGGTGGTTTCTTGCTTTCATGTAGTTTTTTTCCCCTGTAATTATAATTTTTAGATATGGAAGAATAAAAATAATATTGGAAATAAGCACTTGCGTGAGAAAAAGAAGATTTCTAACTCCATGTAAGTGTTGTGAGTAAAAAAAAAAAAAAAAAAAAAAAAAAAAAAAAAAAAAAAAAAAAAAAAAATCTGAATTATCAAACTTTCAGCTTTCCAGTACATTCCTCTAATGAAAAGTATGACCCTTCCTATGTAAATCTACTCTTTTCATTCAACTTTTCTATATAAATCTGCTGAAGTTTCTGAAGGGTCAAGTGTGGATTATTATTTGAGGGATCCAATTAGTAGTTGTGTAGTAAATTGTAGTGAAGACATGTTTGTGAATCTAATACCTGATGTGATTATAAGTGAAGTTTGATGTTGGTTTGGATCTGAATTTGTATTTCCCAGTACATTCCACTCTTCCAATGGATTCCAGTTAAAAGAGACAGGAAGGAGAATGACCTCTTTCCTTTTCCCCAAGCTCTAAATGATTTTACTGTGCCTGTTATGAATCTAAAATTGAATTTTTGAAATTTTGTTGCAACTTTGGTTAAAACACAGAGGTGTGTAATCCAGTAATCCAGAGAGGATAATTGCAACAGCTGTATCGAGGGAAGGTAGCTTCTCTTGCTTTCACGTAGCTTTGTCCCCTTTTTATTTTCTCGTCAATATATGGTAGAAATTAAAATGACATCATGTAGTAAACTGCGAAAAACAACATTTTAAACTACATGTCCATGTTTTGAGGGGGGAAAATTTTAAGTAGTAAACTAGCAACTTCCCAACACATTCCATTGATTAGAAATCTAACTAGACTACTTTAAGTATCAACGTAACAAAATTTTCTCTAGGATTTGTAGCAATTTCTTGACCTGTGATTTTCTATGAGGACTTTAGCCCATCGCCCCCTCTCTCTGGGCGCATGCCTGAAAAAACCTCACAGACATAACTATAGGCTAAAAATATCTTTAGTTTTTGTAAGCATGAAAATTATGTAACTCATATGGTGCTTAAAGGCAAGTTCCAGTAAGTCTCATTATTCTCTATTCACAAATGGGCTATTGAAAAGTCTGACGTATGAATTGAAACTTTCGTTATTAGATTTTGGAGATCATGTAAAACTGCTGGTTTTCTTACTGTTATACAGATTTGCATTCCTCGCCATCTACAAAAATGCGGTAAATTAGCATTTTCGCTAGAGGAAAGTCGTAGAAATAATTCTTAGAAACTTAGAATTTTATAAATACATTCAGAATTCACCATTAAATTGGGCAAAGTTTATCTTTTGATATTTTCATACCAATATCACCTCTAAGCCCTCATTCCTTTTTTAACGCTGTTTTTATGAGGCATGTTTTGGCTGAGAATATTTAGCTGATTCCTTAAGTGCTTTAACAATATAAATTTTCTTTCATACTGTCACTGTCACTCCTTGGAATTTTTCTCAAGATCCATATGATTATATTCCATATATAAATATATGATTTTCTTCCAAGGATTATATTTCTAAGCTTGAATGTAGACATATTAAAATAATAACCTGAAAAACACATTAAGTATAATTTTTGTGATTATTTGATAAATAGTTCTTTTTTCAAATCTTGAGTTTTTTTTACAAGTGAATTTTGGCTCTTAAGCTCTCAGTAGCCGCTGTACTTCCGAGTTATTGCTGCCTCCTCCCCCAAAATGTGGGAGGAATGAGAGGGATGTCCATTACCTCTCGCTAATTTCAATTTGGATGTTAAACGGAACTTTTACTGAAATTTATTTCCTGTGTCTGAGAAGTTAACTTTTATTTCTCTAAGGAGTTTACTCTAGTCTCGTTGCAATCTGACTAAAAGCAACATTAAGACTTGGTAGTATACGATGGTTGATACCGATTCCCTTGTACTAGGTCAGGTTTCGAATATCATAGACGGTAGTTCAAAGAGATGGATTTGACTAATGGTTCTACATGTATATTGAAACAATGTGGCGAATATTCAGTTGATACATCATAAATTGAATTTAACAACATTTTAGATTAGTCTAGACTAACAGATTATAGATTAATAGACTATCTAGTCTAGGTTAGTGTTAATTCAACATTCATGAAAATCTGAAAGACCTTACCGTATTTCCTTCATAAGTGAATAAAAATAAATTTTGAAGAAAAAGTTATCTAGAAAATTTTTACCTCTATCTCGGGGAAAAATATGCATTCTTTCAAATTTTATTTTGTTCCCAAGCATTCGTCTTTTAGTTTTATATTTTCACAGGTTTTGGGTTTCCATGTTTTTATTTCCAATATCCTCTTTTATCACGCATCTTTGCAAAAACCTGACTATTTTTGGCGAACAAGAGATGGATGTCTGTGTTTAGAACTGATGTTGACATTACCTTAAACAATGGATTTAGCTGGGTAGCAGGGCTTTGGGCTTGACCCCTCTCCCGACATCTAAACAGTAGGTATGGTTTATTTTATAATTTTGGAAATTTTTCATAATTGTAGAGTTTTCTTATAATTCGAGGAAAAGTTTTGAAAACCTCCCGATCACCATTCCCTCCCCCTCCAGAAAAAACTCAACATATGCCTATGGTATCCTTATAAGGTGTCGAATAAATTTATGTATCAAACATTAATAGACTTTGGTGAGAGTTGTGATACATTGAGAAAAATTGAATGTCCCAAGCGTCTTGATTACTAACTAAAATAATGGATGACTGACTGTTCAAATTGACCCATCCTGCTTTGAAGGGTGGGGGGGGCAGGAATAATTCCCGCCGTGACAATTTAGCAAATGTCGTTTGAATTACTGTAGCCAACTTAACGAGCAAGTCTTAACGAGCAAATTTGATGATTTGAAATTTAAATTTTGATTTAATGAGCAAATTTGAAATTTAAAATGATTTACCTGTAGATCTTAATAACCTTTGTCAAGAACACAGCTGTAATGGAAAAACAAAATACTTATGTAATTGGATTATTTATTTTAAGATCTTTCCATTCATTTACCCAGAACCGTGATATTGCTTTTATTTTTTTGTTCGAGAATGATCTGAACGCAGTAACAAACAGAAAATGTTTCTTATTCTTGTATCTTTCTTGAATGTTTCCATCGTATTTATCAGAGTGAAGAAAATTTCAGAAATTTGCTTCAATAGATAAATAAATATGAATCTCATCTTTCAAATTATAGCAAAATTGTCACCAATTGTTGAAAATATTAAATCCCGTAGACAAATTATATACCCAACAATTTCACAGGAAACAGAAACATTTTTTAAAGTGCTAGTGGATCAGTCTCTCAATAACACAAAACGGATGTGAAAATGGCTCCCGAAATGACACTAGTATTGACTGTTTATGTCAAAAGAAATTTCACACTATGTACGTAATTCTCTTTGCTAAGTGGCTATGTTACATTGGGTTAAGTCTGAATTTCATATTTAGACAAATCTTTTCACGCTCGGCTTATGTAAAAATCTGTAAAACCGTCATAATGTCGTCATCTATAATCATCGCCGTCATCGGAAGTAAACTATTAAAACGTGAAATGGAGATGAAGATTCAAGCGTGAAAGGCTTTCTAGGAAAAATTTGATTAACTTATTTTCAAAATTTTTCAACAGCTCATCCAGAAATTCCATTTTTTGCCTCTATGTTGGCTTTTCCTTAACGTAACATAATATTACGTAATGTGAAGCTATATGCAAAGCTCGGGTCTCTTGACACTGCCTGCATTACAGACAAAATGTACTCTGTAAGATTACGTGATTTAACGTTAAGTTTGGAGTTCTGCTATTGTGGAAGGTTCTACCACGCGGTGTGAAAGCACCCTAGCTGAGTGGTGTCCATCCTATTTTCCTATTCATGTAAGCCATGTTTCTCTGGGTTATCATTTCATTCTGCTACAAAGGCTATCGTGACATTGAATATTCTACAACAATAATTTTTCTCATGTCTACCGTAAGGTAGAAAGACCGTTGTCTCAGCGTGTCTGGATTTACCACTGAGGCGCTTTGAACAGCGCAGTTAAAAATTTCGCTTGCATTTATTTTTCGAACGATGTTACTAAAATGTACCTTTGTGTTTTTTTTTATCTTTACCTTTTGCACAGTATTCTTTATGATTCGTCTACTTTTCCTGGTAATGTTTATAATGATATGCTTGCTTATGTATATTTTTTAAATTTGTTCCAAAATTTGTATATGTGTTGTCTAGATGTCGGTATTGTTCGTTATGGTAGCGAACAGAACAATTTCATGGAACCCAATTTTTAACCTTCTTCAAGTTTTACGTTTCTTAGCATGCGAGGTCTATACACAGTAACCGTCATAAGTAATTAGCTAGAGCCGGACAAGAGTCGAATTTTGCTTCGGCAGCCGATATTTGTGCCTCTCAATGAAAGAGCTTCACTGATTAAGTGATCTGGGTGATATTGAAGTGAATTTACGCCTGCAGGTTTTTTTTTCTTCTCTCATCGGACAGTACAACACCAACATACAAAGGGTGGGTGAGGATTATCTAGTTACACTAACTGATTTGCCAAAAGAAGTTGTTGGATTTCAGCCAAAGTTAGTCAGAAGTAACAATTATTGTCCTTACTATGTATTTTCAGAGTTTATGATTAACTTGACCTATGTGGGGGAGGAAGAAAAAGGGTATTCCTGTCATAAGCAGATTTACTAGAAGGAAACGTGAGATCTCAACCACAATTGGCGGGAAGAGCTATTCTGTTCGTTATCCTTTTTTACTGTTTGTAACTGATCCAACCTCTTTGGAAGGTGTATCAATTTATATTCTTAATAATAAGCCCACTGTAGAGGAATATATTTTTGCTTCTTTTATGCATCAGCGTTGAAAATTTCTGTTCTGCTGCTGAAAGTTGCGTTTGAGTATAATTTTCCTGATTGATGTTTTGGTATATATGTAACATTTGCTGTTTTTTTCATATGTCTATTCGAAGGAGTTTTTTTGTAGTTTTAAGAAGACAAGAGAATGTTGCCTTGAACAAGACGTATTGGAATGCACATAGTGATTAAAAGACGAAAAGAGACATTACTGTCCATACATCCCTGCTATAAAGTATGCTTCAAATCCCTTGGCTTATTTCTGTGACGCATAAGCCATTCACATTATTCCTTATTTGTAGGGAGAGAATTAATTCTAACTTTTTGAAACCACGTTCTTATACATTAGGTACAATGTATAGCACTATTTTAAGCCAAAAAAAAGTTCGCAATACCTTAGTGGCTCTATTGTGTAATGTTTCAACTCAGCAAAAGAACGATGATTTCTTTGTCACTATCTTTTTTGCAAGTAAATTCTCTGTTTTTCTGTCTAGCAAAGTTGATTGGTCCTTTTCGCCTGGCTAAATCTATTGTTTTTGTCACAACTTAAGATATCTTATTGTATTCTCGTTTTGTCTCTTTCTTCCTTTTTCTTAAGAGTAATCCATTCGATTAATACTTTTATGCTATTATTTTTTATAATAGATATGCCCTTTTCATATTAATAGTCTTTTAAATTCTCTGTTTCTCTGTTTAGCAATGTTTCTTGGTCCATTTTGTTTGGTGAAATCAACGTTTTTTTTATCACATTTTTTTTTTTAATTGTGTTTCCTTTGTAGACCAACTTATACGTCTTTTCCTCCTTTTTGTTAAGAGTAGCCAATTCGATTAAGATTTTTATGTTTTCTATTTTTATGATATATTTGTTTTTTTTAATGGTAATGGTCTTGTCAAGGTTTAATCCTTTTGTTTTTTAATATATATGAACGTTGTGGCATAATTTTGATACCATTTATAGAAATTTCGAATTATGGCAGTGTATTATACTTTGGTTCTAGTTAATTTTCTCTTTATTTATTTCCTGTTTTTTAATTCAAGGTCTTTAAAAAATAGTTGAGTCACCCAAATGACATTTCAATAGCATGTCAAAAACGGAAGTTTTTTTAGGAACTAAGTATCAAATAACCCCCTTGGGCCTGGTCCATCCCTCAGAAAAATACTTGCTCTTGACCCCATCTCCGAAGGTAAAATCTGTATGCACCCCCATGGCGAGAAGTCGATTGGTGAGCATTTTCAAATAATTTCGACTATGCGTGAAACAAATCTCAAATTGTCGTTCTTCAATTATTTTGCTGAGAGATTTTGCAAATGCTGATTTATTCGAGACATGGCCTTCTTTTGGGTACCTTTGATGAGAAGCATCGCCCTCATCCCCCTCACCTTGCTGTCAAATAGTAACTGTCTTCCTTTTAATAGTTATCAGTATGAATTCCAAATATATACCCTGAAAACCTAAAATACACAGGAATAGGGTTCAATACCCCTAGGCTTTGGTTGGTGATAATTTTTAGCTCGATGTAAAAAATTCGAGTTTCTTTTGAAACACAAACTTTAGAAGTTATTCATTTTGGAACGACGATTTCAAATCTTGCTTGAATGAAAATATATTATGAATGAAAATGTGTCATCCAATAAAAAAAATATTTATCATTATTAGTTTTTACAACATCTCTATAAGCATTATTCTGTGTTCTAATAATGTATTTTCTCTATTTCAATATTTGTTGAGCGTTATGTCACAATAACGCTAAAATATAGCTAATAATAATAATATATTATAATATAATAATATATTAATATAATTGATATATATATTAATATTATTTAATTATTTATTAATATTATATTAATATTAATATATTATATTAATATATAATTAATATATAATTAATATACTAATAATAATATATAATAATATAAAATATAGCTAATTATGAATGAAAATGTGTCATCCATTAAAAAAAATATTTATCATTATTAGTTTTTACAACATCTCTATAAGCATTATTCTGTGTTCTAATAATGTATTTTCTCTATTTCAATATTTGTTGAGCGTTATGTAAGAGCTAAGCTATAGTCACACTTGTGGATAAAGACAGAATTCTGCATGTTGCAGCGTCAATAATTTATCCCTTGCATAATTAGGAGACTTGGTCTATGCTCAATTTTCAAGCGAGATTATAATGATTGACCAGTCAGATTAAAGATTTAAACTATAACTTGCTCGCAGTGGCAGTTTCCCTCTCTGCATGTAGAACCTAGTAAAGAACGAACCACGACCCATAATAACCAAGATTTAAAAATGCGTTTTAAAAAGCATTCTAGTAGGAAAAATTGTCATTTTTAGTTGATTTAGGAATGATAAATTTTATTTTGATTATTAAATATGGGGTTGGTTATTGGGAAAATGGGACAACATCGACGTGTTTGACCTGCTTTTTACCTTATAACAATTTTTGTCTTAAAGTAATAAGGACATGAAAATAAATCTTCGATCTTATCAACCTGGTTATGGTAGGGGGATGTCGTAAAGAAAGATTAAAGGACAATATTGGGCTTCCTGGGAGAATATAAAGGAAGAAGCTTTGAATAGATTGGGATGGAAGAGGAGAGTGCGTAATTGTGTCAGCCTCACCTAGGTTGGTGCTACAGTAAGTTGTTAGTGATAGTAGCGTAGTAGTTTCCATACATGAAAACCATTATTTTTTTAGTTTCGTCTTTTGGTGGTTTCATCAATATATCATAGGTCGACGTTGGCACAATATATTTTTTTTTATATCTTAGATCACGGCACTTTTTATCGAAGGGGTTGTCATAGAAACTTCGAAAAGGACTTGTTCAATTGGAAATTAAAATACCTAGTGCCCTATTTAATGGTTGAAAGTGATTGGAGGTCAACTAAGCCCCCCCCTCCGCCCACCATTGTCCCTAACACATCCAGTGAGAATTTCGATATCGCTGTTTTGTTCAATGGTGCCAAAAGGTCCGTAAATTATGTCTTTGAGGATGACAACTCCCCCACAGCCCTCAGGGCAAGGGTTGTAATTTATCCACTGGTGGCATATAAGGTTTATATATGAAGGAGGATCGTATAACCTTTGAAGGAGGCTCATTGGATTGGTAGTCGAAAATTCTAGCGCCCTTTTTAAGATTCAGAGTGATTGGAGGGCAGTTACCCCCCCCCCCCAAAAAAAAAAAACATGTCATAATATCCCAAAATGCATCCAATTGAAATTTTAAGATTGCAATTTTATTCAAATTAGTCCAAAGATCATATAACAAGACCTTTGGTGTTCAAACAAGCACCGAGAGCCTGGGGGCAAGGGTTTTAAGTTATGCCTCGGGGACATTTAAAGTTTTTATGGAAGGGATGGTTGTATAAAATTTAGAGGAGTCTGATTCATTGAAAATTGGAAGTTATAGTTCCCTTTTAAGAGCCAAAAGTGATGGAGGGTAATTTAGTCCCCCCCTCCCCGACTGCCCTTCTTCTCACCAAATGCAACTGATTGAAATTGTGCGATAGCCATTTTGTTCAAAAGAGTCCAAAGAACATATAACAATACTTGTAGGGTTGATACAACCACCCAGAGCCCTAGGGCATGGGTTGTAAGCTGTGCCCTTAGGGTGTATAAGGTTTCTATGGAATGGCTATTTGTATAAACTTCAGCTGGGGCTCATTTGATTTGAAACCGGAAGTAATATTGGCCTTTTTAAGAGTCAAGAGTGATTTGAGAGCAACCAGCCCCCTCTCTCCATGCCCATCATTTCCCCCAACACATTCAATTAACATTTGAGACAGCAATTTTGTTCAGCGTAGTTGAAGGATCCGGAGATTATGTCTTTACGGATGACAACCACCCCACAGCCCTCAAGGCAAGGGTTGTAAGTTATGTCCTCGGGGCATATGCGGTTTTTATAGAAGATAGTATATGTTATAGAGAAAAGGTGTGCATATTTGACTATGACTATCCCAAAATACGAAGTGTGTTAAGGTGAGTCTTTCAAGGATTGTTGAAATAAATCAAACCATGTAATGTGTATATGGGTTGTCAAATGGGCGTAACTCGGGAATGACTGCGTATATTAATTTGGAACTTAGTGAAAATGATAAAGGAGATGATCAATTAACCTAAAAGGCAATATTTACTCGCTACTGCTACTGTAACTACTATCATTAAAACTACTACTTATGTAGCGGGTACTACTAAGGCTTAGGATATTGAAATAAACATCTGAGGAAAAGTCGAGGGGTAACGTTGAATTTAATCAAAGCGTATTATGTGCATACAGATTGATAATACGGGCGCATCAGCAATTTTTAGAATGGATTATCGCATCAAGAGGAAACTTCAGGGGTATCATGAGTGGGATATTCAGTTGACTAAAAGGCAAAATGAACCTGTTACTACTGCTATTAATAGCGCTACTACTACTAATAATAATATACTATTACTGCTACTACCGTACCTACTGCTACTATGATGGTCAAACAGTTCGTGGTAACGAACTGTAGTAAGGAGCGACCCGGCTCAATAGTAACCGAAACTAAAAATTGGAATTTTGATACCAATAGCTACATCAAAAGAATCGCATTATAATTCTGATTTTAAATATATAAATTTCATCATGATTTGTCTTACCCATCAAAAGCTACGAGCCTGAGATAATTTGCCTCATTTTAGAAAATAGGGGAAAACACCCTCTAAAAGTCATACAATCACACCATCAGATTCAGCGTATCAGAGAACCTTATTGTAGAAGTTTCAAGCTCCTATCTACAAAAATGTGGAATTCCGCATTTTTTGCAAGAAGACAGATTACGGATGCGTGTTTATAGTACAATTAAGGCTAACCGTATGAAGTTGAAAATTTGACAGAATATTGATGAGGACATAAAACTAAATCAAAACTACTACCGCTGCTATTCTTATTAATATTGCTACTGCTGCTAAACTACTCTAACTACTATTTCAATTGCAACAACTTGTAAAGCCTAAAGTATTAAGATTAAAAGGGGGTCAAAAGGGCCAATCAGCAATATTTTTGGTACGGCTTACCGTGCTAAGGTAAACTTTCGGGAATCATGAAAGGGATGTTCAGTTGATCAAAAGGTACGATGTACATGCTAGTACTGCCATTAAAACTGCTACTCCTACTATTACTATTATCATTATATTTTATTATCCGTCAAAATCAAACGAAAGACACGGAGTACATAAGAATACAAGAAAAAGACATAGAAGACATATTTAAAGGGTTTCACTTTTATAACTTTAATAAATCAAAAATGATTAAAATTTTAAAGAATAAATGTGAGCATATGTATATTAAACTCACAATGCACATTCATTTGTATTTTTTTCAGTAAAATGCAAAGTATGTTTTGGCCTTGAGAAGGCATAGGGGTTGTGAGCCCTAATGATGTTAATTTCTGATGGTGATGACAATGGTGAACATAGCTTTGTACTTCTATGTTGGCCTCGGGTGGCAAAAAAGAACTGAAACTGAACATGCTGATACTGAATCTATAAAAACTGAACTGATAGTGAACATAGCTTTTCGCCACTGCGTTGGTCTTTTGTGGCTTTGCACTCCGATGAATTATCTAGTAACAGTGTTACTAATAAAAATAACTGATACCAAACATACAGATATTGGACTGGTGGTGAACATAGCTTCGTACTGCTATGTTGGCCTCGGGTGGCAAAAAAGAACTGAAACTGAACATGCTGATACTGAATCTATAAAAACTGAACTGATAGTGAACATAGCTTTTCGCCACTGCGTTGGTCTTTTGTGGCTTTGCACTCCGATGAATTATCTAGTAACAGTGTTACTAATAAAAATAACTGATACCAAACATACAGATATTGGACTGGTGATGAACATAGCTTCGTACTGCTATGTTGGCCTCGGGTGGCTAAAAAGAACTGAAACTGAACATGCTGATACTGAATCTATAAAAACTGAACTGATAGTGAACATAGCTTTTCGCCACTGCGTTGGTCTTTTGTGGCTTTGCACTCCGATGAATTATCTAGTAACAGTGTTACTAATAAAAATAACTGATACCAAACATACAGATATTGGACTGGTGGTGAACATAGCTTTGTACTGCTATGTTGGCCTCAGGTGGCTTTTTATCAGATAGATAGATAATTTTTTATTTGCAACAATTACGTATAAATATGACAAACCAGTGCACATGCCTGGTGGCATACTTTAACATTGACAATGTTTCAATCTTACATATACTACGAAACCAAGAACTAACACTGACAATGTTACATACATTAGCACAGACAAAATAAAAATAAATCAAGCCAAAGTTAATACAAGCCTACAGCAGCAGCATAAATATACAAAAAAACTAAAAATAATTCCCCGCAACATATTAAACATAAATCACCTAATCGTTTGTTATTTATTTAAATATTTGAAAACCCGTCATAAACTTACATATAAATCTGTCATACCTTTAATCCTCACACCCAATAATTTTGACAAATTTCAACTTTACGATTATGTTTTGCAAATTTTTAATAAATAGTAAGTTCATTATATCTGAAAAAAATATTGTTATCACTGCGTCGTTAATTTTTTTTATAATAATTTTAAAAACTCTCGCTTATCGCTAAATTCCTGTACTGATACTGGAATTGAGTTCCAAATTCTTGACCCAGTATGACGGATGCTGTAACTCACTCTTCACGATGATTTATACTTCGATGATTTATTTATTAACAGCGTTGTTAACAAAAAGAATTTTCACTGAACATTCGAGTATTGAACTGATGATCAACATGGTTGTGGACTGCTATGTTGGCCTCAGGTGGCTTTGTACTGTGATGAAGAAATAGTTCTCGTGATAAAAAGAATTGACACTGAACTTGCTAATATTGAATCCATGTGAACTAAACTGACAGTGAATATACCTCTACGCTGTTGTTTTGGCCTCTGGTGGGCTTTGTACTGCGATGAGTTATTTACCAATAGAGTTAGTAATAAAGAAGAATTCGTACTGAACATACGGATTACGAACTGCCGGTGAACATAGATTGTCACTGCTATGTCGGCCTGAGGTGGCTTTGCATTGTGACAGATTATTAGTAATAGTTTTCCATGATAAAAAGAATTGATACTGAACCTGCTAATATTGAATATATGAGGACTGAGCTAGTGAGCATAGCTTTGTCTTGCCGTGTTTGCCTCGGGTGGCTTTGGGCTGTGATGAATTATTAGTATTAATGTTTGTAATGAAAAGAACTGAAGCTGAACCGATAGTGAACATAGTTTTCTGCTGCTGTATTGACATCGGGTAGCTCTGTAGTGTGATGATCGCGGTCGCAGTGATGCAACCTGGTAAATAATGAACCATGGCAAATTTAAAATAATTTTGGAAGCATTTAAAATAAATTTTATAGTTTTTTTTTCAGGGGCATTTAAAATAAATATTAAATTGCTTTTCGAAAAAAATCGAACAGCTGCAACCGGAACTTTTTAATATTGAAAATAATATTCTGTTTAGCAGAGGATCTGGGAATATACAATGAGGGGGACAACACTTAACCATACTGTAATCCATTCAGAAATTTAAACTACTTGCTCACTCAGAACCTCCATCAAATCTGAAATTCGTTGACTTAAATGCGTCAGCAAAACATTTTCGGAGTTATTTTGGCTAATACAATTAAACAAGAACAATGCAAAATATTCCGTTACACTACTCTGTTTTTGGCATTCGCACTAAATCAATTTTTGGAAAGTGGCTTCGGGAAAAGACCATGGAAATTAAAGCATTAAATAGAAGCTACGGCATTTCATGATCCCTTGAAGAAGCATACTTCAGATGCCTAAAATAGTACTATAGAACAATCACATCAAAAATTCGATTTCCTACCCCTAAATGAAACCATACTTTAATAGGTTTCATCAGGGTTTGTCCAAATTAGGACCTGTTCCCCCTCGATTTTGAAAAAAAACACCCGTTTTTATTTTCATATAAAAGCTTGAAACAGAAGCAATTTGGCTCCCCTCCTAGATTTTTATTTGTATCTTCATTACAAATTGAGAAACAATCCTTGGCCCTCCTACATTTTTGTGAATTGGCGCCATTAGTCTTCCTATCTAATCCTTAGTAAACAAGATATGGATACATCTTCAGACATTATATAATGAATAGATGAAGGAGAATTTTAGATTAGTCGGTACAAGTCGTTCAACATGTTAGGAGTTATTCTGATCTTACTGGCGGTGCCAAAGGTCATTACAGGATACACTGACGATGAGATGCTCTATGATTTTTTTCCAGCTGACTTCAAATGGGCTTGTGCCACCTCAGCCTATCAAATTGAAGGCGCTTGGGATGAAGATGGTGAGATGAGTTTGTTTAAAAATAGAAGAAAAAAAACAAAACAAGATTGCCATAGCAATCTAGTTTACACACTGTGAACTCTATTACAGTTAAAAGAAAAACAACAATTGATCTATAATGGCAACTTTGAAAGAACAACAAACTAGGCAAATTTTGGATATGACCTGGGAACAAACGGGATGCTTAGCACTTAGTTCGAAAATTTAAAAACCTGTTTTAGAATAAAACAGTCAAGTAGGGATGAGCCATCATTTCATGCTGATTTAGGGACGGCAACTGCTATACTCATTATTCTTAATGGCGAAAGTCTGCTGGGACGGCAAATTGGTGGGAATTAAGAAAAAGACATGAAACTCCCCTTAAAATGGCGTTGGATAGAATGAAACTTACACAAGTTGATTCCCCATGGGTCAAATCACGATATAGCAGATTTACAGTCCCCCGTCTTAAGGAACAAGGAAATTACTTTTTTTTTACATGAAAAATACTAATATGTTTCCTTTTTCTTCACCTCTAGTGGGGGTACAGAAAGCCGGCGTTCCCCCTAAAAATTCCTCTTGGAATATCCTCCCAGGCAATTCTCCCCATGGAAAATTCCATAGAGAAATTGGACAAAGAAATTGCGATGTAGAAATCATAAAATAGACACATGAAAATTTCGATCAGATGTCCTAAGGGGTAGCAAAAGGACCAAATATCAAAAACAGCTTTAGGACTGGGCCATGTTGGTCTCCAGTCACTTTCGAATTATAAAAAAGGACTGGAACTATCAATGTGATTGGTCTGCAATCACTCTCAACTTATAAAAAAAGGACTAGAACTCTCAATTTCCGATCGAATCTGATGTCAAACCTGGAGGCACGGTTATTTGACTTTTGATCTATTGTGAACAAAATGGCCATCTCAAAACTTTGGTCGGATATGTTTGACAAAAACACGGTGTGGATGGAGCCTTGTTGCCCTTCGATCACTTTTGCACTAAAACCTAATTTGCAATTAAATGAGGCCCCTCCAAGTTTGATGCGACCTCCCTTCCATATGAAGTGTCTCTGGAAAAAAAATACATTGAACCCTTATGGCTCTTTACTATAGGCAACGCTATAGCATTGTCTCTGAATTGGACAGGCTTTCAATTTACCCTCTAACGAATATCTTAACTTATCGAGGGGGAATATGGGGGAGGAATTTTTTGAGGAACATATTACAGGAAAAGGGAATTTTCCGTGTGGGTGATCTTCCGGTGGGACACATTTGGGGGGAATTTTGTGTGAGGGAAATTTTTCAGGGGGATTCACCTAGACCCCACTAAAGCATTATAGAGACCATTATAGAACTAGCAGACATACTAATAAACAGCATGATTCTAAAAACTAAATTCATTATTTGTTTTTTTATCGGTAAGTTAGTGTGTAAAATTGGTCTATTATTTCCTCCTGGCCGTGCAAGCCAAAAGGTGAAGTAATATTGCACCGAAGGAATCTCAGGAGAGCAGCCTATTTTCAAAAAATGATCGCATATACCCGTTTGGTTACGTGTACAGTTATATTATTTAAGTTTGTTTCTACTTTAGATAATTCTCTGTGTTGGTCTCGATACGCATTACAGAGAAATTAATAAAAGAAACAGACACAGAAATTGTCTTTAATAAGTAAATTTGCTGCTTTAGGCTCATCCATAAGGAAAAGAAGTTTACTTATATAAGATCATCAGATTCAAAATTTTTTTTTTTTTTTATTGACTCAAAATTTCCCACAGTAGAACCAATCAGATGACACTTAATTTTTGATTCTCTTTGTTGGCTAAAAATTTCCGACCAGAACCAATCAAGTTTTAAACAAGTGGGGCTATTAGCTGTAGTTCTAGCATATGCCTTAGGAACAACATGATTGGTTTACGAAAACGCTTCACCGGCATAAATCAATAAATTAAAGTACACTTAAAACACTTGCGCTTTTTCTGTTTTGTACACCTCTAACGTACAATAAAGTATTTGCTCCTTACTTTTTGGGAAAAAAGAACTATTGTCATAGGCAGCGCAATGGCGCTGTATAAGTAAAGAACAATTTGAGCTCAATGTATTTTTTTTTGTGATCAAGGCACATTTCAACGTAGGAGATATCGTAAAAACCTCAAAAAGGGCTTTGGGAATGACACCCCCTCCCCTATAGCCCTCAGGGCAAGGGCTGTAAGTCATACGAGTTGTTCATTATTAATATATAAGGTTTTTGTAGAAGGAGTGGTCGTATAAATTTCGGAGGATGCTCATTTAATTGGAAATCAGAAGCTCTAGTGCCCTTTTAAGGCTAAAAAGTGATTGAAAGGCAACTAGTCACCCCTACTACGTCTTTTTTTCCTGAAATGCAACTAATTGAAATTTGAGATCGCTATTTTATTCAAAATAGTCCGAAAATCATACAAAAAGGTCTTTGAGGCTGAACCGAACCCTAGAGCCTGGGGACAAGCGTTGTAAGTTGTGTCCCGGGGGCATACAAGGTTTTTATGGAAGGGATGGTCTTGTAAACTTTAAAGGAGACTCACTTGATTGGAGATTGAAAATTATGGTTATCTAACAAGAGTCAAAAGGGACTGGAAGGAAATTAGAACAACCACCCTCTCCCCTTACTTTTTGTTTTCCAAAACAAATCCAATCAAAATTGTTTAGCCATTAGGGCAAGGGCTGTAAGTTAGGAATTTCGTTCATTGTTTACATATGACTAATTAAAAAAAAAATTTACACAAGATATGGTTTTCAAAGAAAAGTAAAGAACTCCATTAAACGAAAATGAGCAAAAATAGAATTAAATAATCTGCCTAGCGTAATACTACCACAAATCAGCATCGATAAATAAATGAAACCCAAAACGAACAGAAATTACAATAAATAACCGAGTCAAACTTAAAACGAGTAATAATTAATAAGGGAAGGTAATGATTATATCCCTTATTAATGTAATAATTAATAAGGGAAGGGTCCTTTATAATAATCAGAGAAGGCTCAAAACCCTACGTCTTCCCAAGGCAAGAACATAATTTGCACTTTACTGAAAAAAAAAATACAAATGAATGTGCATTGTCAGTTAGTGTACATATCCTGATGCTTATTCCTTAAAGTATTAATAATGTTTCATTTATTAAAGTTATTAAAGTGAAAACATTAAAAAAAAGTTCAGTGAAGCGCCAATTATGTTCTGGCCTCAGAAAGGCATTGGGTTTTGAGCTCTACTCATGTTAATGTCTGCTCATTTTGAGTTTGACACCATTTGACATTGACATTTGACCATTTGACCATTTGACATTTGACAGTTTGACACATTTTGAGTTATATTTTGTAACACATATTTGTTTGGGGTTTCGATTTAATTATCGATGCTGATTTGTGGTAGTCTTACACTTGGTATATTATTTGATTCTTTTTTTTCAACATCCCCTTAAACATACGACAAAATTTTCAACTTAATACCATCAGCCGGTCCTGAAGCATTGCTGATAAATGTTCTTGACTACCTGTGTGGGTAGAGTTTGTTTTGATTTATTTCAACACTGCCCAAAATTTTCGCCTTAATACGCTTAGGTTTATCGGCAGTAGCAGTAGCACCAGTAATTATAGCAGTAGCAGCAGTGTATAACTTAATGTGTATAACATAATAGCTGCAGGGCATAACTTAAAGCCCTTGCTCCAGAGCTCCAGGGGGCTGTGTCAACCTTGGAGACATTATTATATGTTCTTTGGACTATTTTAAACAGAATAGCCATCGCACAATTTCAATCAGATTCGTTTGGGGAGAATAGGGATAGTTGGGGGGAGGACCAGTTGACCTCCATCAGTTTTGATTCTTAAAAGGGAATTAGAACTTCTAACATCAACCAAATTGACCACCTATAAAGTTAAACAGCCTTCCCTTTCACGAGATTCTTACCCCAGGAGCATAACTTACTACCATCGTCCCCAGGCTCTGGTGATTTGTATCAACCCAAAAATCTATTTTACATGATCTTTGGACTTTTCGAATATTGTAATGTCTCAAAATTTTTATTGGATGCATCACAGAAAACACGACGCGTGTGTGTGTGGGGGGGATAGCTGTGCTCTGATCACTTTGACTCTTAAAATGGCACTAGAACTTCTGATTACCAATCCAATGAGTCCCCTCTAGAGCATATACGACCACCCCATCGTTATGAACCCTATATACCCAAGGAAATAACTTACAACCCTTGCCCTTTAAGCCGTGGGGGTGGGGGTTGTCTTACCTCACAGACATAATTTCTGGACCCATAAGATATGATGAGCAAGATTCCTATTTATAAGTTTTGATTGGATGTGTTTGGGGAAATAATGGGTATGGAGGGAGGGCTGGTTGTTCTCAAATAATTTTTGACTCTTAAAAAGGGCACTATAGCTTCCAATTTCAAATTAAATGAGCACCATCTAAAGTTTATGCGACTGCCCACTACACAAAAACTGCATATGCCCCAGGGTGTGACTTACAACCCTATCCCCAGGACACTGGGAGGCTGTGTCAACCCTAGAGGCATTGTTATATGTTCTTTGGACTATTTTGAACAAATTTACTATCTCACATTTTCTATCAGGTTCGTTTGGTGAAAAGAGGGGCTGTCGGGAGGGGGGGGGGTGGGCTAGTTAACACCCATCACTTTTTACTCTTAAAAGGGAACTAGAGCTTCCGATTTTCAACCAAATTAGCCTCCTCTAAAGCTAAGCAAACATCACTTTCATAAAAGCCTTAAATACCCCCGAGGTATGACTTACAAGCCTCGTCCCCAGGCTCTGGCAGTTTTTATCAATCCCAAAAATTTTGTTATATGATGTTTGGACTATTTTGAATAAAATGACCGTCTCAAAACTTCTGTTGGATGCATTTACAGAAAAAACGACGTGTGGAGGGGGGTTGCTACCCTCTGATGAATTTTTCTTTTAAAAAGGGCACTAGAAAATCTGATTATCGTTCCAATGAGTCCCCTCCAAAGTATATACGGCCATCCTTTCTATAAATATCTTATATGTCCCCAGAGCACATCTGACAACCCTTACCCTGAGAGCTGTGAGGGCGGGGTGTTTTCATCAAACAAATAATCTCCACACCCTTCAACTACGATGAGCAAAATTGCTATCTCCAAATTTTGATTGAATGTCTTTGGGGAAATGATGGGCTTAGAGTGGGGGGGGGGGGGGGGCTGGGTGCGCTCAAATCACTTTTGACTCCTCTGAAGTTTATACGACCATCCATTCCATAAAAACCTTGTTAGCCCCCAGGGCATGACTTACAACCCTATTCTTAAGGCACTGAGGTTTGTGTCAACACTAGAGGGGTGCTATATGTGTTTTTGACTATTTTCAAGAAAACTGTTATCTCACGATTTCATTCAGTTTCGTTTAGTGAAAAGAGGGGTAGTCGGGGGGGGGGGGATAGTTGCACTCCATCACGCTTGACTCTTAAAAGGAGACTAGAACTTCAATTTTGAAACAAATGAGCCTCCTCTGTTTATACAGCCATTCCTTCCATGAGAACCTTAAGTGCCCCCGGGGCATAACTTACAACTTTAGCACCAGGCTCTGAAGATTTGTTTCAATGTTAAAAGCCTTTTCGTACGATATTTGGAATATTTTGAATAAAATGGCTATCTCAAAACTTCTATAAGGTGCATTTTGGGAAAATTCAGGGTGTGGGGTGGGGGGGGGGGGTATCTGCCACCCGATTACTTTGAATCTTAAAATAGGCCATAGAACTTTTGCTTACCAATCCAATGAGCCCCCTCTGAAGTTCGTACGTTTACATTTTCTATAAAAACTTATATTCCCCCAGGGCATATCTTACAACCTTTCAACCCTTGCCCTGAGGGCTGGGGGGGGTTGTCATCCTCGAAGATATTACTTCCGGATTTTTATATTCCATTGAACAAAATGGCTATCTCAAAATTTAGATTAGATGTTTGGAGAAATGATGGATGTGGGAGGAGGATTCGCTGCCCAAATCACTTTTGACGATTAAAAGGGCACTAGCCCTTTCAATTACCAATCGAATGAGCCATTTCCGAAGTTTTTATGACAACTCATGCAATACGAAGTGCCTGGCTTAAAAAAAATAAAATAAACAACACGTTGACAGTGCTATTGCGCTGCCTATGATATATGTTATTGAGAAAAGTGGGCATGTTTGATCTTTACTTTCCAAAAAGACGAAACGCATTCAGGTGAGCCTTTCAGAGAATGTAGAGGGGAGTTTAAACTAAATCAATGCACGTTATGTGCATACGGGGGTTTTGAAAGGGCGTAACTCAGGAATGAATAAGTACATTGATTTGGAACTTTCAGGAAATGATAAGGGACCAAAAAGGCAACATTTGTACGCTACTACTACAATAAAACTGCTACTGCGGCCACTACTACTACTACAACTACTATTGCTACTACTACAACTACTATTGCTACTACTACTACTACTACTACTACTACTGCTACTACTACTACTACTACTACTACTACTACTACTACTGCTACTACTACTATTATTATCACTACTAATACTACTCCTACTACTACTACTATTGCCATTACTGCTATTACTTCTACTACTACTACTACCACTAATACCACTAAAACTACTGCTTCTGTAGCGAGTAATACCAAAGCTGGGGATAGTAAAATGAACATTTAAGGAAACATTGAGAGGAAAGTTTAACTAAATCAAAACATACTATGTACATACAGATTGGAAATACAGGCGTATCGACAATAATTTTTGTACGACTTACCGCATCAAGAAGAAACTTCTGTGGCATCATGAGTGGGATGTTCAACTGACCAAAAGGCAACATGTACCTGCTACTACTGCTAATAATCGTCCTGTGGTGGCGCAGTGGATTTGACCTTAGCTTGGTAATACGGGACCCAGAGATCGAATCACGCTGCAGGAATGCACTGCAGGGCCGACGCAGGGACCTTAGTAGTCAAGAAGCGTCGTTAATTCTTAAATAATAACTGCTAATAATCCTACTGCTACTACTGTTGCTACTACTACTACTACTAATATAACACAATTACTGCTATTACTCTTCCTACTACTACCACTACTACTATGTAACTAGTACAATTAAGATACACTTATGAAGGTGAAAATTTGACAGAATATTGAGGGGAAATTTGAATTAAATCAAATCACATTTGTGCACGAAGATTGTCATAAGGGTGGATCTCAAGAATGGACTTGGGTATTAAGTTGTAACTTTCAGAGAATCCTTAAAGGGGTTATTATCTTAAATCTCTTATAGATACTATCATAATATCTTAAAAGATATTATGTGTACACCGTTATTAACAATACTCCCACTGCTACTTTTATTGATACTGCTACTACTACTGCTACTAAACTACTCTGGCTATTTCAAGAATACGTATTTCAAGGGCGTATTTCAAGAATGGATTTGGGTATTAAGTTAGAACTTCTAGAGGATCCTTAAAAAGGAAGATCAATTTACAAAAAGATAATATGTGCTGGCCACTACTAACAATACAAACTTTTATTGATACAACTTTTATTGATACTGCTACTTCTACTGCAACTAAACTGCCCCGGATATTATTTCAATTGCGCCAGCTCGTAAGGCTTAGAGTATTAAGGTGAGTATTAATATAAGGTAAGCTTAGAGCATTCACATTTTTGGAACGGCTTACTGCATCAAGGTGAAACTTCCGGGGCATCATGAGGTGGATGTACAACAGACCAAAACGCAACATGTACATGCTACTACTGTTATCAAGACTGCTGCTACTTGTGTTAGTAATACTACTAATACAACACTAATTTGGCTACTACTTCTCTTACAACTACCTGCATTATTTTGATACTACTATAATGAAGGCTAAGTGTATGAAGAGGAAAATTGAGAGAATATTGAGGGCAAATTTTTGACTAAATCAAAAGACACTATATATATTCACATTATCAAAAGGATGCATCTCAAGAATTGACTTTGGTATTAAGTTGAAACTTTCAGAGAATACTAAAAGGGAAGATCAATTGACCAAAAGGCAATATGAGCACGCCACTAATAATACTACTATCACTGCTACATTGACTAGTTCTATTACAACAATTACTGTTTCTGTAACTACTACTTCTATTGCAACTACTTGTAAGGCTAAGAACATTAAAATGAAAGTTTCAAGAAGTATATGAATAAACAGGTTATCAATAGGACATATCGACAATGTCATAGCAATGGCTAATTGTATTAAATTGAAACTTCCAGGACTGGAAATTTTGACTTCTAAGGTTGAAAGTGATGCTCTGGTCCAAGACTAGAACATAATTTGCACTTAGATAACTTCTAATCAGATAACTTCTTCATCAGCAGTTTTACTGCTGATGATGAACACTGTATATGTGTTCGAAATATCCAGTTAAATAATTATAATTTGCACTTTACAGACAAAAAGACATTTTAAAAGTTTTCATTAATTTTCAAACCTACTCTAGCACCATGAACTCGCAAAACCTCTAAAAGTTCATTCATTTTGCTCATACTTTCATCTAGGATTCTTAAAGACGGTGGAGCAGTGAAGATGTTAAAAGTAGAATAGCCGAGGCTCAGGGTGTTTTTTCACAGTTAAAAAAAGTTTGGAAGAATAGTAAGATAAGTCTGCAAACCAAGATTAGAATATTGGAAGGTACGGTACTGACAGTGGTCAATTATGGCTCTGAAGCATAGGCACTCCGAAAAGCGGATTAAGATTTACTAGATATTTTCCAGAGAAATTGCCTATGGACTGTTCTAGGTACCCGAATGACTTACCGTATTTCAAATAGTAGGCTTTATGAAAAACGTGGTTCAATCCTGCTTTCTAGGGCTATAATGAAAGAAACGTAGACATGGCCAGGGCACGTTGTGTGGATGAACGATGACAGATTGCACAAGATTGTTCTTTTTGGCCAACATTCTAAGGCTCAACGGAAAGCAGGTCATCCTCGTCTGGGGTGGGAAGATGTCATAAAGAAAGATTTAAAGGAAATGGGATTCTCGTGGGAGGTTGTAAATAGGGAGGCTTTAAATAGATTGTGATGGAGGAGGAGCGTACGTTGCTGTGTTGGCTTCAAGCGGCTTTGTGCTCCTGTGAGTTGTAGTTATGGTTTCAGTTTTTAACTTTAATAAATTAAAAATTATTTGGAATTTAAAGAATAAATACCAGCATGCTTGTTTTAAGACTGACTCGGTTATTTATTGTAGTTTTGGTTTGCTATGGGCTTCATTTATTTATTGGTAGTGATTTGTGGTAGTTAAACGCTTCCTTAGATTACCTGGTTTTATTTCTGCTCATTTTTTGCTTAATAGCGTTCTTCACTTTTCTTTGAAAAACTTATTTTGAGGGAAAAGTTTTTTAAATTAATAACATTAAAAAACTAAAATGTCTTATGTTGTTCTTGGAATGTTCTTGGAACGGTTTAAAAATTATTGTTTTGAAACAGGAAAGGGTCCAAGCATTTGGGATACCTTTACTTCAAAACCGGGTAACATTTTGGATGGAAGTGACGGGAAAATTGCCTGTGACAGCTACCACAAGTACCTAGAAGATGTAGCCCTTTTGAAAAACCTGGGTGTTCACCAATACAGGTTTAGGTAAGTTTTTTACGTTTTATTCCCTTATTTAAAACCAGTTGCGTAGCCAGTGGAATCAAACCTTCTAATTTTGCGGTAAGGGATCCAAGGAGGGATTTTCTTGGCTTAAATGCAGTTCAATCAGTAAATTTTCCTCTTACTGTTACACGAATATATTGACTGTCAAGAGAACGACTGTATCCCCAGGCTTGGATGGTTTATTAAGTGAGTTTTGCTCACACATATAAATCTGAATCAAGAGGTCTTCAACATTCTAGCAAGGCACCTCCCTCTTCGAATTTTTGACATCCCACTGACTTTCTGAGCATGAGCATAAACGATATCATAAAAAGAACGTTTTATCGTCACATCCCACCATTGGCGTCAATTCATCAAAATCTATGGGGGGGGGAAGGAGGTAATTTTCAATATTAATAGGGGGGCAAGTTGGTCGTTTGTTTTAATGAAGATGCCCCAATAAGGGTGCTCAAAATCTAGAGAAATGCCAAAAAACACTAGGGGTCGCAGACCCCCTTAATCCCCCCCCCCAATGACACTAATGCATCCCACTCTGTAAACTGAGTTGTAACACCTTCAAAAAGGAATCCATTATATGGAAAAACTTAAGAAATTATTTCATTTTTATTTTTAATATGTCAAATTGCTAGAGAAGATACTATATTTGAATTTGAGCTGATTAATCACTAGAGACAAACTAAAGGATGACCTTTGAACTCAAGCTTTGTTCAACTCGACTCAAACTTTTCTCAAATTTGAATCAAGCTGACATAGGCTCGAAAGCATTTCCAAAATTAATGGATCAGGAAATAGCAACGGCACTTCCTGTAGTTTTTATGGTACTTGATATTTACCAAGTGACATATAGCGATCGCAAATTGACTTGATAACAGTCGTCTCCCCAATTCGACCATCTGGTGGACTGGAGGGAGAGGAAAAATTGGAAGAAATGAGGTATTTTTAACTTACGAAAAGTTGATCGGATCTTAATAAAATTTTATATTTAGAAGGACCGTGTGTCCAGAGCTCTTATTTTATATCCCGACCGTATCCGGTGATATTGGGGGAGGCGGGGGGGGGGAACGGAAAATCTTGGAAAACGCTTAGAGTGGAGGGATCGGGATGAAACTAGGTGGGAAGAATAAGCACAAATCCTAGGAACATGATTGACATAACCGGACTGAATCTGCTCTCTTTGGGAGACTTGAGGGAGAGAGGGAGGTAATTCGGGAAAATTAGAAAAAATGAGATATTTTCAACTTAAAAACAGTTGACAGAATTTTAATGAAATCTAATATTTAGAAGGAGCTTATATCTTAGATCTCTTATTTTGAATCTCAACTAGATCTTCTGACATTAGGGGGAGTTGGAGGGGGAAACCAGAACTCTTGGAAAACGCTTAGAGTGGAGAGATCAGGATGAAACTTGGTGGGAAGAATAAGCAAAAGCCGTAGATACGTCATTGACGCAAGCGGACTTGATCCGCTCTCTTTGGGGGAGTAAGGTGGGGGGTGTTAATTCGGAAAAAATAGAAAAATTGAGATATTTTCAACTTAAGAACGGGTGACCAGATCTTAATGAAATTTGATATTTAGAAGGAACTCATATTTCAGAGCTTTTATTTTAAATCCCAACCAGATCTGGTTATATTGGGGGGAGTTGGAGGGAGAAACCAATAATCTTGGAAAACGCTTAGAGTGGAGAGATCGGGATGAAACTTGGTGGAAAGAATAAGCAAATGTCTTAGATACGTCATTGACGTAAGCGGACTGGATCTGCTCTCTTTGGGGGAGTAATGGGGGGGGTTGTTAATTTGGAAAAATTAGAAAAATTGAGATATTTTCAACTTAAGAACGGGTGACCGGATCTTAATGAAATTTGATATTTAGAAGGAAATCATATTTCAGATCTCTTATTTTAAATCCCAACCAGATCTGGTTATATTGGGGGGAGTTGGAGGGAGAAACCAAAAATCTTGGGAAACGCTTAGAGTGGAGAGATCGGGATGAAACTTGGTGGGTAGGATAAGCAAATGTCGTCAATACGTGATTGACATAATCGAGCTGGATCCAATCTCTTTGGGGTATTTGTGGGGGAGGGGGTTAAGTGCTTTGGCGAGTTCGGTGCTTCGGGGTGTGCTAGGACGATGAAAATTGGTAGGCGTGTCAGGGACTTGCACAAATTGACTTCATAAAGTCGTTTTACCCGATTCAACCATCTTTGGGGGGGAGGGGCTGAAAGGAGAGGAAAAATTAGAAAAAATAAGGTATTTTTATCTTACGAGTGGGTGATCGGATCTTAATGAATTTTGATGTTTAGACTTCGTGTCTCAGAGCTCTTATTTTAAATCCTGACCGGCATTAAGCCTTTGATTTTCCTTTTAAATCTATATATTGATCCTTAGAATTTTTCTAGAGCTCCTGCCATACGAGCTCTTGGCTCTTGGCTCTTCCGACCTCGTCACAAGTGCCTTTCGAGCTCTTAGCTCTTGTATTTCTTTTTTTGGGGGGGAGGGGACAGAATTGACAACATTGATCATAAAAAAATCTCATTTAGAGATTTTAAAACAGTTGTATTTAATTGTTACTTACTGATGAAAAAACAGAAAATTCACGGCTAGGGATATAGTTGCTTCATCCATTCTCTAAATTTTTCCTATTACTTCGAATTCCAAGTAAATACAAACTTTGAGCGTTACAAAATATTAACTAATAAAACAAATGTTCATATCACTATGACTATGATTTCAAAATTTAAATATGTAATTTTAGAATACTTGACATTTCAGATGAATAATATTAGTCAACAAGATAAATATCTTTTGTCAAAATTTGTTTGTAGACGTCTTACAATTTTATTATCAGTAAAGTGAAAATGATGTTTCTAACAAAAGTCCATGTTCAAATCGATAACAGGTCAATTTCAAATTTATTATTAAGTCAAATCATTCTTTTTTTTCTTTACTGTTTTTTTTTCTGTTTTGGACTTCGAGGGTGTATTTTCGATTAGTGGTGATTATTGAATTAGCAATAGCCGACAAACCAACATACAATAAATTGCTTCTTTTCAGCTGACAATAACCAAATAGGGACTGACTACAAATGGAGCAGAGCGAATTTCTAACCTTATAATAAAAAATCATAAGCTCAACAGGTTAAGCTAATTAAGGATGGCTATCGTATGCGTTAAAAGGCGTCTAAATTCCGCAGCATAGGCTTCTGGTATTGCAGTAGCTTCTTTCCTTCTGTCATTGAGCACCTCAACAAACAAATCATAATTGCCTTCTCCAGTTGAAATCCTAAAATTCTGTATTCTTGCATATGTATTTAATTTCCTCTTATGGGCCTTAACGCATTTTTATTCCATTCACACAAGCATAGGCGTTATATATGTATATAAATATGTATATATATTGACTCTAAATATTAACTCACATGTCTAAAGCTATCTGTCAAAAGCTATTAGTTGAAGATAAGCTGTGTATTGGAAAAAAATGAAAACATCCTCATGAAAAGTTTTCAAGCTAGAAACGTTTTTATACCAAGTGGTTGCTGTCTGAAAGTAGTCTGCTACCCAATACTACAGAGAGTAATTAGGGCCTGAGGTTCTTATTATTACCAAGCAAACGTCATTAACGTAGCTGGTTACTATCCATGAAACAAGGACCACGACTAAATAATTTGGATTATTGACCTGCTTACATGAACATACTACAAAAGATACAAAATCAGCATAATACAGCCGACATCTCATTTTCATATACCTGATTGGACATGATTAACAAAGAAAGTTGAAATGTGTGTTTTGACGATTTAATCATACAAATATTTTTTTTTGGGATTGAACGAGACTGGTCTAATCATGTGCTTCGGTAGAGTAAGCCTGCAAAGTTATGTTCTCAAATGAATCAATTGCTATGGCATTTTTTTTAGGGCACTTATTGTTATCCATTTCCAATGTCGAAGGGGCCAAATGTCCTTACCCAAACGTTTTGCCCTCCCCTTTCTTTTTGAACTTAGTCTTTTTAAACTTTGATTTTTTTTACTTAGAAAGTTTTTAAACTTTTTTTTTTTGGGGGGAGGGGGCTCAGAAATTTTTTCAACTTTTTTTTACATGTCTTAAAATGATATTAAATATACTTATAATAAAAGAAATTCACTTGTGATATTTTCAATATATATATATATATATATATATATATATATATATATATATATATATATATATATATATATATATATATATATATATATATATATATATATATATATATATATATATATATATATATATATATATATATATATGATATAAATAGTCGTAAGTTTTACTATTAGAAAAAAAGTATATAGTTGCATTTTTCTTTTTTTACCTGTTTGTTTTTGAACTTAAGAAATGTTTGCAACTTTTGTTTAAATGTCTTGAAATGACATTATAAGACATGATATACCAGATATTGTATGCTAGAGTCTGAAATAGGTGATTTAGGTTTTACCAAAGTCTGAGAGTGATGAATCGGATTCTTTTGAGAGCTAGAGACACATTAAGTGGGAATTTATCAAGATTCAGTCAGACAGAGACACTACTACAAGCTCACAAGTAGTATACTAGAGTCTGAAAATTGGTAAATTGGATATTTTCTAAATTCTGAGCGAGATGAACCGAATTGTGTTTAGAGTTAGAAACATATGAAGCGGGAATTTATCGAGATTCAGTCAAACATAGACGCTAATACTGACTCACAAGTGGTATACTAGAGTCTTTTAGAGTCATAAGTGAATTAAGTTTTTACCAAAGTCTCAGAGATGAATCGGATATTTTTAGAATTAGAGATAAATGAAGCCGGAATGTATCAATATTCAGTGAAACAAAGACACTACTGCCCGCTCATAGTGGTATACTAGAGTCTGAAATAGGTAAATTAGGTTTATTCCAAACTCTAAGAAAACCCGATTCACCTCTCTCAGACTTTGGTAAAAACGTAGTTCACCTATTTAATACTTTAGTAAACCACTTGTGAGCTGGTAGTAGTGTCTGTGTCTGACTGAATTTTGATACATTCCAACTTCGTAAGTTTCTAACTATAAAAAGAATCCAACTCATCTCTCTCAAACCTCCGTAAAAACCTAATTCACTTATTTCAGACTCTAATATACCGCTTCTGAGCTGGTAGTAGGGTCTATGTGGGACTAAATATTGATACGTTACCGCTTAATTTGTCTCTAACTCTAAAACAAATTCGATTCATCTCTCTCAGACTTAGGTAAAAACCTATTTCACCTTTTTCATGCTCTAGTATACCACTTGTGAGTTGGCAGTACTGTTTGTGTCTGGCTGAATCTTGATATATTCCCATTTATATGTCTCTAACTCCAAAATGAGTCCCTTTCATCTCTCTCATACTTGGTAAGAACCTAATTTACCACTTTCAGACTATAGTATATTACTTGTTAGCAGATAGTATTGTCTGTGTCTGATTAAATCTTGATAAATTCCCACTTTGTATGTTTCTAACATTAAAGAGAATCCAATTCATCTCTCATCCTTTGGTAAGAAACCTAATCCACTTATTTCAGACTTCAGTATACCACTTGGTGAACTGGGATAGTGCTCGTGTCTAAATGAATCTGGATAAATTCCCGCTTCTTATATCTCTAACTCTAAAAAGGATCCAATTCACCCGTTTTAAACTTTTGTTAAAACCTAATTCATTTATTTCAGACTAGTTCACCCCTTGTGACCTGGTAGTATTGTCTGTGTTTGACTAAATCTTGATAAATTTCCACTTCATATGTCTCTAACTCCAAAAAGAATTTGACTCTTCTCTCTAAATTTCATAAGTACATAATTCATAAGTCTGAAATATATGAATTGTTTATTTATTTGTTCGTAATAATAAATGAATAAATAATTCATATATTTCAGACTCTAGTACATTTTTTAGCTGGTAGGAGTGTCTGTGTCTGACTGAATTTCGATAAATTTTCACTTCATATGTCCTTAACTCTAAATAGAATCCGATAAATCTCTCTCAGACTTTGATAAAAACCTAATTCACCTAATTCAGACTCTAATATACTACTTTTGAGTTAGTAAAAGTGTCTTTCTCTGCCTGAGTCTTGATAAAATCCCACTTCATATGTCTCTAACTCTAAAAAATCCGATTCATCTTTCTCAGACTTTGGTAAAAAACATAATTCACCTATTTTAGACTCTAGTATGCCATTTGTGAGTTGGTAGTAGTGCCTCCGTCTGACCGAATCATGACAAATTCCCACGTTATATGGCTCTAACTCTAAAAAGAATCTGCTTCATCTATCTCAGACTTTGGCAAAACCTAATTCACCTATTTCAGCCTCTAGTCTATATATATAAAAATAAGTTGTTTGTGTACTGACGTCATGTTTGTCGACTGTCGACTGACTTCATGTTTGTTTGTCGACTGACGTCATGTTTTTCGACTGTATATGACGTCATTAAGAAGAAACAGCGGAGGAAGCTGCTCAAAGAGTTAATGTCAAAAGGCTTGCGGCTAATGGAGAGAGTAGGAAAAGAAAGCGTGCCGAGAAATCACACCAACAGCGTGAAAACAGGCTTGCGTCTCAAAGAGAAATCACCAAAAGAAAGCGTGCCGAAGAATCACAAGAGCAACCTGAAACAACCTGGACAGCGAGAGTCAAAACGTATCAAAACTGAAAATGATAGCGATGATGATTGGGTTTGGGATTTTGACTTGGATAAGGTCATCAATGCCTACCAGATTTTAGTTAAAAAAACAAAGGTTCGGCGATATGTATTTCATAGTGACGAAAGACAAGTCAAGGTAAAACAAACCAAACAACTTAAAAGTGATACCGATGATGAAAAAAACGACGTTGAAAGGACTATTGTTTCCGAGTTGCAACATCTTTTCCACATAAATAATAATTTAGTGCTTCTGTTCAAAACAGCAATCGAATTGATGCCTACTGATACGCAACTATCAACGAAGTGGCAATCGTTATGGTCGGTGATATGTATATGACGTCAAAGGCTTTGTATATGACGTCATTATAAGCATATAAGAAGGCGTTTCAAAGAGAAGTTTTTATTAAACTCATCGATGCTACGATGCCCTACAATATCCTATCATTTTTTGGGATGGAGCCGACGGCTATCACTTTAATATTAAATTGATAAATCCAGCCACTAACAAAGAAATGGATAAGAAATGCTGCGCAATGAAATATTATGCCTATAGATTAATGATTCGTCATTTATTACATTTATATATAATCCATCTTGGGATTAGATACAACAGCCTTTACATCCTGGACAATCGCCGGTTAATAGACATGACATTACGGCCCGTGTCTTCCGGCAAAAGTTACTCTCCTTCATCTCCTACAGAGCTATGGGAGAAATACAAATCGCAAATGGCCGAGAATATACTCAGCCGAATACGGCTAGAAAGGTCAGATATGACCTTGGACTTTACAACTAAAATTTATAACTGCACTTTAGTTATGATTGAAGATTTGTGCTTATCTATTGCAAACAAACTTCTCAGGCATTTGGAAATGCCTCCACCTAATCGTACTGCTTATATTTCTACATGTGTAGAATGGGATCGTGAACAAAGTTACAACACAATTGATCTATTGTCGTATGTTACAGACCGGGACACCGGGACACAAATGACAAGCGGGACACAGGGAATATAAATGACGACCGGGACACTCAAAGAGAAATTACAGACCGAGACACTGGGACACAAATGACGACCGGGACACTGGGAATATAAATGACGACCGGAACACAGGGACACAACTACAACGGGGACGCCGGAAGGGCACATGGGGGATATATAAAGGACGACGGGGACACAGGGAATATTCGATTAGCAATTTCCATCAACAAAGCCCAAGGGCAATCATTAGAAAAATGCGGTGTAGATCTGAATACGGATTGTCTTCCCTTGGACAATTATATTTTGCATGTTCAAGAGTCGGTAAACCTGACAATCTATTTATATGCGCAAACAATGGGACAGCGAAGAACATTGTATATTCGCAAGTTTTACGTAGTTAAAAACATGTATATATGTATATATATATATATATATATATATATATATATATATATATATATATATATATATATATATATATATATTCACAGGCTGGACAAAGGGACACAACTACAATGGCGCATAACTATATGGCGCGTAACGAATTACGCGCGTGGGGGGCTTGGGGGCGCAAAGCGCCCCCACCAACTAGGTGTTGGTGTGGCGCGAAGCGCCATACCAACAGCTAGTATATCATATTTGATAATGTCGTTCGACGTCATAAGAAAAAGTTGGAAAAAATTTCTGTTCAAAAAACTAATTTAAAAAAATGTTATCGTAAACATTATTTTTGCAAAAGTAAAAATTCACGATTTACTTATATATATATATATATATATATATATATATATATATATATATATATATATATATATATATATATATATATATATATATATATAATGTCGTCTTCATTTCGTATTTTTGAAATATCGTAAGTGGATTTCTTATATTATAAGTCTATTTAATGTCATTTTAAGTCATTTATATATATATATATATATATATATATATATATATATCATGAAAAGAGAAATCATCAATGCAACAGCACAAACACATAAAAAAAAGACACAGAAGAAGAAAAGGAAGACTGTTTTCCTAAATTAGTGACTACTATAGACCAGCACTAGAATGAGGCCTTAACCGTACTCATCCATACAATCACACAGGTCAAACAGCATAGCCATACACAATCAACCATAAAGAATAATCCATGGACAGGCAGTCATGTCGTCAATAAGTATAAGTCGTCATTTACCAAACAATAGAAAAAATAATAAAGACAAATAATTCAGAGGCAACAATCCAGCACAAGGGCTCATCAGGAGAATACACTTGCCTATAGGGTTTCGCCACTTTAAATTCTCTACCCAGCCAAGTGTTGTGGCTACCACAGAATATCCATTGCATCCCCGTGTCAGGTATCACCCCCAAAATACATGCCTATGAAAAAAAACAGCAAATGTAAAACAACCAAGTAACACCAAAAAAGCTTATCCTGTTAATATATCCCTCTTTTTAGCAACAATAGGTAAACTAAATATGATAAATTTTACCAAATCACAAATATTAGCACATTGCAAAAAAAATAAAAAATTGAATGAACCAAACAGTTATAGAATTCATCTTTACCATGTGGCTATTTTAAAAAAAAAATCCGCTCTATTAGAAACACAATTCAAAATAAATGGCACTACATCATCATTTGTCGAACCTCTGAAATTAGTTGAAAATTTCCTTAAGTATTTCCAGATAATTCTTTTGATATTTATTTAAAAGTTCGTTATAATGAAAACTAAATTTTTTAAATTGCCAAGTTAATTTATTAGCAGAAAAACCTCTTGATATCAATTTTTGGCTTAAGATTTTACATCTATTTTTAAAATCAATATAATTCCTACAAATCCTTGCATAACGAAGTAACTGTGAGAACAACGCCGAATACGTGATATTTGAGTGTATATTACTTTCAGGGAATGGGAAACTAATCACTTCAAAATCAAAATCATTCGTTTTATTATACATTTTAAAACTTAATTTATTATTATCACAAATATTAATATTTAAATCTAAGAAATGATCTTACTGCAACAATAAACCAGCAATATATATATATATATATATATATATATATATATATATATATATATATATATATATATATATATATATATATATATATGTCGTCTTCATTTCGTATTTTCGAAATATCGCAAGTGGGTTTCTTCTGTTATAAGTATATTTAATGTCACTTTAAGTCATTTTTTTCATGTAAAAAAAAATGTTGAAAAATTTCTAAGTTAAAAAAACTAAGCAAAAAAATGTAACTACAACCATTATTTTTCTAATAGTAAATACTATGACTAACATATATATATATATATATATATATATATATATATATATATATATATATATATATATATATATATATATTGTATATATCATCTTCATTTCATGTTTCGAAAATATCACAAGTGAATTTCTTTTGTTATAACTGTATTTAATGTTATTTTAAGACGTCTAAAAAGCCGAAAAAATTCTAAGTAAAAAGTTTCAAAGTTCAAATTTAAAATAGGGGGGGGGGGCAAAAATTTAGGGGAGGGGCATTGAACCCCTTGGAGACTGGACATGTATGACTGTAATTACCCTCTAGAAAAGTGCCATAACAAATGATTCATTGGGAAACACAACTTTGCCTGTTCGCTCTCTCTAGGCGCATGATAGGACCAGTTTCATTCCATCCGAAATAAAAAATTCATATAATTAAATTGTCAAAACATCAACTGTCTTTGTTAATCATGTCCTGGCAGGTTATAAAAATGAGACGCTGGCTGAACTAAGCTAATTTGTATCTCTTGTAGCATAGTTATATGAGCATATGAATGACCCAAATGATATAGTCGTTGTCCCGGTTATATGGATAGTAACTGATTTTTTTATGGTAAAAATAGATACTTTACATGAAAAAATTCTGTTTTCAGCTGTTTTTTGCCCTAGTTCTCCATTTAAAGGTAATCGCTGAGAACTGATAATTTAAATATTTTCAGTCCAACTGAAAATCCTAGTGTATATACAAAGAAAGATTATTGTCTTGTACTTCCCTGTTCATGAAAACGTGCTTTTGTGTAGTTCAATATTTTTAGCCTTCGCGTACAACTTTTGGTACAATTCCTTGATAATACTATTTTTTGCTGAATTTCTTGATAATAGTTATGCATCAAATCATATTTCTAGTATTTCCTGGTCTCGAGTTCTACCACAGGGCACTGGTACTATAAATGAAAAAGGAATAGAATACTATAGAAACCTTGTACAAGCTCTACTAGACAATGGTATCGAGCCAATGGTTACCCTTTATCACTGGGACTTGCCCCAAGCCCTTCAAGACTTGGGAGGTTGGCACAACAGTTCATCAGCTGATTGGTTTAAAGAATTTGCTGATTTGATGTTTTCAAGATTAGGAGATCAGGTAAGAACTTTAATTCATTTCGTACCCACTTACAAAAGGGAAAAAGTTGAGTACAAAGAGAAAAACAAAGAACTACAAATAACACAAAGAAACACAAAAAACACAAAACAAATAACACA